>NW_017806150.1:110665-134427 GCF_001891065.2 Hippocampus comes
CGCCATCTTGGGCCCGTAGCTGTCTTTGCCGCATCCGGTACGGTGACGGTTGCGGCGAACGTCGACGTATCGGTGGTAGTGCGCCGGAAACGGTGACCCCGGAAGCACAATTTGAAGTTCTATTCTAGAAAAAGAATCCAATTTTAAACTAGGGGTTCGACCACATGCAAGGAAGCCCCCCCCACCCCCCCAAAAAAAACACCCCCCCAGCATCTGTCCCCCTCTTCCTTTCCATACCGTTACGATACTATTGAATGCAGACATGCCGCCCTTATAAAGTATAAATCTTTTTAACAAGCTTTCATTGAGTCCTGCAAGGGCGCTGACAATTTGCCATAAAATGAATTGTCACATCTATATCTATTTTTTTTTCTTTTCCCCTTTCCATTTTTGTGCGCCCCTTACCCTTGCACCTCCACACGTCAGCCATGATAATTGTGGATCAGGTGACGCCGTTCTCACCTCATTTCAGGGGCCACGCTCGACTAAGGCCATTCTCTCCACTCAAAAGGCCACATCATTGCACAACCCCCCCCCCCCTCCCCAACTTCTCATTAAACCCTCCTGAGTGTCAGCTCTCTCTCGTTCTCGCTCACTTCCATGTTCCACATCGCAGATTTGTTTAGCTCTTGTTTTCTGACTCGATGCGCTCCTCCGCCTCCACATTAACTCTTTGAGTGAGGGCCGCCACCCCACCCTCACCCCCCTTCTTCTAGTCTAGCTCCCCATTGTCACATTTCCGATGCTGTTATTTCTAATTCCCCTGACAGGATGGCTTTGTTTTGTCCCTCCTAAAATTGACAATTCAGTGTTAGAAACCTGTGCTGACTTGGACTTTGGTGGCAATTCTATATGCTCGGCCAAAGGAGTCCCACTTCTGACACCGAGTTGGTAGCCCACCTCTGAATATTCTCATTTTTCCAGGTTGTTTCATTCTCAGGGTGTTGAATCGATCTCAAATGTACAGTTCTGGTTGTCTCGGAAGAAAATTTTGTCCGGGGTGGATCCTAATTGTGACGACAAGTTTGCCGTGGCGGAGCCAGTGACCAGAAGATCTCCGTGGAGTCGGTCAGACATCTGAGAGGGCCGCTGCCTGCGGGGTTGCCAGAAAAACAGGATCTTCAATTGCCGACACATCTTCTTGATCCATTCACCCAATGGTTTCAAATCCTGACACCAAAAATGTCCAACACTGTTACGGAGAGAATGTGGTCAAATTAAATTCTGACATGAGAGTTGGAAAGTGAACAAAACAATTCTTCTCCCACAGCAAACTTTGTGTGTGTGTGTGTGTGTGTGTGTGTGTGTGTGTGTGTGTGTGTGTGTGTGTGTGTGTGTGTGTGTGTGTGTGTGTGTGCGCGCGCGCGCGCACGCACGTCTGAGTGCCGATAGTTAAATTATTCATGAGGGAGCCAGCCGAAGAACGGTGATTAACATGAAACAACAATTTTAGTAATTGATGGAAACTCGCAATTTACTCGCCTTCTTCGCCGTGACCGCATGAAACTTTCATAAACACACGCATTGATTTCTTTGGATTCCGCTGCCATCATCAACTGCGGATCTTTTTAGTCTCTTTCATTCCGCAAAGTTTTGTTGACCAAAACTGATAAATTGATCACGGTAATGTCTTGTGGCAGAATGTCTCCAAAATGTCACTTGTTGCTAGGCAGAATCAGCTGGGCACAAATTGGCTCATATATACTGTACTGTATATATTTACTACCTATGCATTCAACCTGAAATGTACAGCGACTGTTTTTGTCGCGATCTAAAAAAAAGAAAAAAGTGAGTTAAAAACGCCGAGTGAGAACAATTTAGCTCTATTTGCTGATTAATTTGGGCCCACCTGTGATGCTGGCTACGCTAAGTAGCTACATCAGTTTTAATTAGGGCCCTCACAGAGTGGCTCGCTAGCGAAAATGAGGGTATTAATTATCACGTTTAGCAGATATCACGGTGACAAACGGCGATGGAGGAGGAAGACACCCTCAAAAAAAGAAAAACACCTCTTTTCGAGCCCACTTCCTGTCTTTCAAACAACCTTGGGGCGACGAGCATCCTCCATTTTGTGTCGGTGTATTTTGGTGGTCCCCACTCGCCCTAAATTTGTCCTGTTTTACAAAGTGGGCTCTTTTTCTGTCATGTTTCTTATAGCTTGGCCGGTCCAAAGAAATAAACCCCGCCTGCTGTATGTAACTCTCAAGTCGGGTTTTTCAACCCACTTGAATTCATCTAAAAGCATCGAAACCTTTATTAGTAGTTACATTTACCGAACGACACCACCTGTTTAAATGTATTTTATTTTGTATTTTTTTCCCCTCGTATACTCGAGGGAGGCATTCATTTGTCCGCATCGACAGTTGAAAATCGTCTGGTGAAAGAGTCGCCCGCGGAGCACCTTGCCCGTGTGGACGTTGTCTCCCGGAAAAGCGTCACATTCATCATCATCATGAGCCCGTCATTAGACGACGTCACCCTATTACCCAAATCACATTATCGCACTTCTATTCATTAAACTCAAAGCCAGCGACGGGTCCCGTCGGTGCCAAAGGGCGGCGCACTCCAGCATTCCACTTCAGCACTTCGCCGCTTGACATTTGCATACCAGAGAATGGGCCACAATATTAGGTACACCGCCGTCATAAAAAAGCGCTGGAACTCCCAACTGGCTGTGACAGGAACAAAAAAAACCCAACAACCACAAGTGAGTCTCAAAGTAATATTTAACGTGCACATTTTCTTCTAATGACTTCTTTCATAGTCTTCCACTCCCATCCCATCTGCTGCCCTCCCCCCCTCCATGTGTGTGCGTGCTGTATGTTTCCATCACACGGCGGCGTTGACCCGCGCTGTCGTCTCCCTGATTAGCTCCCTGATTCCCTTTCCTTGTACGCTAATGTGCAATCAATCACCATCAATTAGACAAAATGTTCAATCATTAAAAGCATTATCATCAATTAAAGTAATGATCACTTCCCCGCCAATGCGTCAACACGCGCACCCCCCCCCCCCCCCCCCCCCCCCGCCTCCCACTCCCCATTCTCACTTATATGATTTCTAAACTTCTTTTCAGTCTTTGATGATGATGGTGATGACACACTGATGGCTTCTTGCCTCCCCCCCAAGGGTAACTCAACATTTCGGGAAAGATGATATTGCCGCAATAGAATGTAGTGTTGAAGTTGTGTCCTGACACAGAAACAAAATGCGTAATGTTTCATCTTCAAATGGGGGGGGAAATGAAGTCGATTTTTTTTTTCATATTTGATCATGATGGTTCATGCACGGTGTAATTTTTTCTATTAAAGCCTTAATGCATGTATAAAAAATAAGATTTCTTTTTTTAATGGAAAATCTGGGCACCCCTTTTGGATGAAAATTAATGACCAGCCACTTTTCTTCTTTCTATTTTTTTTCAACTTTGGCCCTGCAGTCAGTGTCGGCAGCGGCCTGTCACGATGAGAGAGGCCTGCAAAGAAAAGCCCCGAGGGCCATTGGGAGGCCTGGGAAGGACCTGTCAGCACCTTCCTTCAATGTGCAAAGCGTTTTATGTGGGGCTTCGGCGCCACCTGAGCAAAGCAGGCAGCTCATCGGGAGGGGGGGCTGTGGGGTGTCAAGCCCACTTCCCTCGCTGGAGCACGTGTGCAAAGGAAATGGGCCTGAACATTGCACACGAGGCTGACTGGGGAGCTCCATTAAGCCAAGCGTTCACTCTCGATGGATATGGATGTCCGTTATGACACACCGGAGCATCCATTCAGATTCGACTCCTCATAACGATGACATCACGGCGGCCACGAAGAAGAATGTTTGACAATGGTGCCACTGTGACACCTCAATAGCCGCGAAGACCTTGCGTGCACCTGAACGCATCGCGGGGAGTGAAGAAGGGCCTCCAACTGTCCACTTTTTCATCAGAATGCACTTTTATATAGACATTGCAAAGTATAAAAGATGGCATGGTAAATATCGTGATGTATCAAATGATTTCATTATATCATATGTGTTGCGTATGGTATCGCGATATGTCATAGACATCACAAGGTAATGGAGTTGGTATCGTATTGATGTCATTGATATCTTGATGCATCGCGAAAAAAGGGACCGTGATGATACTGTAGACACTGCGTTCTCGATGTATCGTAATAGCAACATACCCTGTATGTAAAATCCATCAGTTGTATTCCCGATGGAATGGTGACATCATCGACAGCAGGCCGTATCACAGAGATCATGCACGTATCATGGAAGGTATCGCGATGTATCGTAGATTGTATCGTCGCAATGTCATTGCGTCGTCAAAATGTAGATTACGATGTTGGATGGAATGTATTGCAAGTGGTATCGCGATACAGACATGTATATATCAGCAATGTATCATACATAGTGTGGTGGGTGATACATGGGGTGTTTGTTGGCCCTTCTTTTTGGTTGGAGCAGCTGCCTCCAGTGATTTGATAATTAGGGGCACCTGTGCACATAGTAAGGACTTGATGGGGAAAAAAATGGATCGATGATCAGCCTCAGTATTGTGTCAAATAACTATGATCGAGACGAAAACTCGGGAAGGAGGCGCACTGGAGTGCAACATGGATCATTTGTGAGTACTTCCAAATCACTAATTTGTTTGGTTTGCTTTTCCTGATTTGTTGGCTGTGTTTTTCTTGGTTGCACTGGATTGCGTTTGGCCTGTTTTAAACAAATAATTGACTTGGTTTTGGTTCTGTGATGTGGGACTGTTTATATAATTAATAAAAAGAAAAAAAAACGTACAACTTTGACTAGCGAAAATGACAACAATTGCTTTAATGAGGCAAAGACATCGAGTCGTCTGCGTGCTAGGCGGCCCGTGAATGCTAGTTGTTCCATTGAGGCATTGTTTTTCCAATCACTGTGATGAGCGTGAGAGATTTGACAACTCAGAGAGCAAGATCGTGTCCTCCCTTTCTGAAGCGTTCTCACCATGACTGAGACCTGGAGATACACTCCATTTTTTTTCTGAAAGAAAAAAAAACAAGAGAGAGAAATGATCTTACTACCAAATATTTTCCAGAAATCCAATAAGAATTGGAGATTGAACAAAATGGCAGAGGGTCATGTGAAATGAGTGGAGTCAACAGCAGTTTCACTTTCGTTATGACTCAAAATGGCAAAAACAGCAAGATTCCTTGGTTTTTTTTTTTTTTTACCGTTTTATTAGCTAGCAGAACATGGCTTGGATGACAAATATTGACATTGGGTGAAAGGATTGTACCATTTAGACTTGAAGGCGTTTGGCAATATTCGCATTGTCACTCAAAACAACAAAAAGA
Organism: Hippocampus comes; assembly: GCF_001891065.2. Classification (NCBI taxonomy): domain Eukaryota; kingdom Metazoa; phylum Chordata; class Actinopteri; order Syngnathiformes; family Syngnathidae; genus Hippocampus; species Hippocampus comes. Next base: position 115,981 of record NW_017806150.1, read on the forward strand.
AAATAAGTGAAAAATACATTTTGCATTAATAACATGTTCGTTTTGTTTTCTGTTTACTGAGAATTGTATTCTGACTTGTTCAATCAAGATTATTAAAAAAAAAAAAAACATTTTGCTTGTTAGCCTGTTTCTTAGCTAGCAGGCTACTTCCTGCTTCACAGAAGCTGGATTGTACCATTTTTGATTCTTGTATATGACGGGGGAATTTTGCAGACCAGTTAAAAGACCAAAGAAATTATTTGAACAAAAGTGAAAAATGTGTTTGCTTTGACCTTCTGTTTATTATCTGGTGGGATAATTTCTAGGTTCATGGGCTATGACATAATGATACCATTTCAGGCTACTTCCTGGTTTACGTGTGACAAATTTTTGGACCATGACAGGATCATACCATTTAGATTCTGAGAATGGTCTGCCCTTTTTTTTTTGTTTTTGTTCTTGTGTGCGTGTGTCTCTGGTCATGTGCACTCATGGAGTGGCATGTTCTGCTTAGAGTGACTGACGATTGATCATTCATGAAGAAGACGAGAGGGGGCGGGAAGCGTTTATGTTCACACTGTGGTTAGCATGGTGCGCAGCCTTTTAACGGGGCTGTTGTTTACATCTGAGAAAGAACAAAAATGGGAGCAAACGCTAATGAGCTTTTAATTGGCCATTTTGAGCCGTCACCTTCTCCAGACTGTCAATTACGCTAAGGATGTCTAATGAGGTTACTTGGCGCTAACTACATTAAAAGAAGAAGACATCAGCCCTAATGACTCCTGGTGTTAACTCCCTTTTATGGGCAAGGTGGGAAGAGTAGAAGTCGAGAGAGAAGCCACATTTAGTGTGACTAGCACAGGCGTCAATTATGTTGGGTTGATATTGACACTGATGTGATGTACCACTGGCGATGATATCAAACTACCATTGACACTGCAAGTATCGTAGGCAGTGATGTGATGTACCACTGGCGATGATATCAAACTACCGGACCGTTTTGTCGATAGTGTCATGATGATATCGTGCGCTATCACAGACCCTGTGACGTATTGTGAGGATAGACGTAATTGTAACGTGTCATCGAAGGTTTGGTGGTTTTTATCGTCAATGCCGCAATGTATTGGAGTTGGCGTTATGATAGCATACCTGTCGGTATCGTGATGCTATTTTAGCCATCGCCCATCCGTACCAGATCAAAAATGAGTCTTGGTGTTGATTACTAATGTTCGGGAAAAAAAAGGTGAAAAGAGCGACAGCGTGAGTCGAAGAGAAAAGGATGTATGCGTTTAGCGCTTAAGTGGCTAACACGGTTACTGCCGCCTTCTTTGCTTCTTTTCCGTGTGTTTTTGTATCGGCGCGGTGGCGTAGGAGGCGCGGATATGCACCCCGCGAAAGGTAATCTCGTGGCCAGTTGAGCCATGACAAACAGGGACAGCTGGCCTAATTGAATCATTTGAGCTCAAGACAGCTCAACTCGCGAGCGAGTCGCCAGCCGTGAAATCGCGTCTGTGCTCGCACCGACTGCTCCCTTTTACGACGGCTCTGCACCGGCCTGTCTCTTTCTCTCTCGCGCCAACTCGACCCGGGCTGAAAGCAGATGTGCACCACCTCCTTTTTATCATTAGCATTCATGCATTATTGACAAAGAAATTAGGCAAAATGTTGACAAATTTCACCAGTAGTTGAGGAGCTGGCTAACTCTCTTGTTTATCATATGTCGGCAAAGGATTCATGATGTAGCGTCGACTGTATCGTGATATTGTGACCTACGGTGTCATATCATAAATATTGTGATGTCCCCAAAAAAATCCTTAACTATATAATGCGTCTTCATATCAGGGTTTTTGTAATCTGATGTATTGTGAAAAATTGTAGCTGTAAGGATTCTTTATAGACGCTATCACCATATCGAACTTGGCTATCTGTGATCTATTGTAGATGATATCGTGACGATATCATCAATCTTCAAGTCAATCATCAAGTACAACTTTTATACTGTATTAGATTTCAGGACGTCTCATAGATCGTGTTGCTGACTGTATCGTGATACTGGCGATATTGTGACGTACGGTGTTATATCATAAATATTGTGATGTATGTCACTTTTTACACCAAGTACCTCCCCAAAAAATCCTTGAATATATAATGCGTCTCTTTATATCATGTTTTTTGTAATCTGATGTATTGTGAAAAATTGTAGCTATAAGGATTCTTTATAGATGCTATCACCATATCGTAGTTGGCTATCTGTGATCTATTGTAGATGATATCGTGATGATATCATCAATCTTGGGCTGTACTGTTGGTTTTCTAAATATTACATTTGTGATGACGTATTAGATTTCAGGACGTCTCATAGATCGTGTTGCGATATCAACAAGTTGTATCGTAGAATTCGGCGCACCATAGAGCTCTGCTCACGTGCACCTTCATGAACCCCTTGGGGTACGCATACCCCCATTTGAGATTCACAGACAATTGACTCTCTATTGTAGATGGTATGATGATGGTCACATTAAGATCTTGATTGAGATATCGTATACAGTATCATAATATCATTGATATTGTTATGTGTTGAGGATTTTGTGATTTTTTTTTTTTTTAGGGTGTGTCCTAGATGGTGTTATGATCATATTGTGATATATGTTTTAGACTTTGGGGTGTAACATAGCCAGTATCATGATATCATTGATATTATGACATTGTCGATCTCAATTTGCTGATATCTACGACTTGTTTGTGGATCGTTGATGGTAATTGTGGGTCCCGTGACTTTTCCTTGCCGCTCCCACCCTACCTTGCTGTGTGCAGCCGATTGGCTCGCGTCCAGGCATTCATTGGAAAGTAATGCTCTTCACTGAACTGAGTTATGAGCATCTGTTTGTCACACACCGACGCCCTCTCCCACCTCTCCCAATCAAAGCGTACGAAGGGAGTGGGGGGAGGGGGGGAGGGTGACGGTGTGTGCAAACATCTGTCATTAGCCATTTGCTAATTCTCCACCAAAATCAACTTCCAGCAGGAGGCTTCACATCGGTACGCCGCTTGCCAAGGCCTGTGATCTTGCTTCTGTAGTGGTTTTCTTTGATCAAACAAGAGAAAGCAAGGACAACAGGGTGGTGGCGTGGCCGCCATTGATGTTCCCTGCGCTTGTAGCTACGTTTCAAAGATTAGCATCGGCTTACCCACAATAATTTTTCCAAGATGGCTCGTGCTGCTTAAAAATAGAAAGAAAACTCTCCCCAAAACGGCATTTTTCTAGCTATTTACATAATTACAGAAAACAAAATTAAAATAAGAGGAAAATATTGTATGTTAATAAATTTTTAGGTTATTATTTCGGTGACAAGTGACGAAATTTTTTTTTTTTTTTTTAAGATGGAAGAATCTCACAGGCTAAAATATGAATAGTTAGGATTAACAGATTGGAAAACTAATAATTTAATGAAAAATAACTAAAAAAACAAACAAACAAAATTAATCTTCTCAGGGAAAATATAGACAAGAAAATAAAATATTCGATTATTTTTTTTTTCTACTGTTGTAGACCACCATGCTACCTGCAATTACTTTACGTGATTATAAAAAGCCAACTAAAACAAAGTGAGTCATTTGGCTTTGGCTAAATAGAGGCTCTCCTCTCGTGGAGAAGAGGCGGATATGCGCCTGGAGCCTGAGTGCTGCTCAAACACATGCCCCCGTGTGTGTGTGTGTCTGGCATCCACTTGGCAGCGGCAGAAGGCCCATAAAGCCGCCCTGTGTTAATTCTGCCGTAATTATCACGGGTGCCACATGTTCGGTAGGATGTCCGGCCACTGCAGAGCCACTCGGCGAGTTTGCGGGGCAAAATCCTCGTGGAGCTGGGGTGACAGTTGGTGGCGGTGATTTTTTTTTGGTGGGTGTGGGGGGGGGCACGTTTTTTGCTTTTGGAGCCTTGCCCCGCACATCTCATTTCCTGTGGTGGTCTCTTTGTAATGATGTTTCGTGGCGCGCATGCTGCTGAATAAGTGGATGCCCTCGCGTGACAATCGCCAACAATTCCCTTGCCGGCCTTCTCTCTGGACGATGTCATAAATATGCAAAATGGGCGCCGTATGCATATGATTCAGTTCAGATGTTGCACATTTAAAACTGCATGAAATTGGTTGTAAATACATATTTTTTTTAAAATGCAGATCACAAAGATTAAAAGTATTGAACCTCAAAGTTAAATAACACTGAACTGTATTTAGGCCGTGATTCTTTCCGCGACCACTAGAGGACCCCCTATTACCAGTAATACTAGACTTGAGCATCATCCGTCCATCCATCCATTTTGTAATCCGTTTATCCTCACAGGGGTTACGGGCAGTAGGCGGGATACACCCAGAACTGGTCGGCAACCAATCGCAGGGCACACATCATAACCATCCACGCTCACAATCACACCTCGGAACAATTTGGAAAAGTATTACAAAAATAAAATAAAGTTACGAAAAATGGATTCCTAAAGACCAATATTTCCAGTGAAAAATTGATAAAAAAATCGGAAGGTACATAAATGTTACAAAATGCAACTTTTTTTTTTTTTAAGTGAAAAATTATTTCTTACCTTTATTTTTAAAAATAATGGTTATTTAATTCCCTTTTTTAAAAATTATTTTCCCAAGCGACGGTACCTGCTCTCAAAAGTTCCCGCCATAAGAACAAACCCCCCCCCCCCAAAAATTAAAGTCCAGAAAAATGACAATTTACTCCTAATTTCCACATATTTTTATATGAAATCATAAAAATTGCCCAGACTGTGAATCCCCCCCCCACACATTATTTTATTTCAAATATATACTTCGTTATTTGAAAAATATTTTTTTCCTCAATCTTAATTTCACAATTTTAATCAACATTTCATATTTGGGTGAGATGTTTTCTCCCAAATCCTCAAAGACTTCATCTGCTTTTGCATCCGTAACGTGGCGACATTAGCACCAAATGATGATCCGTCATAGCCAACAAGCACCATCACACGAAAGCAGTAATGAGCATCTTGCTGATATTTATATGGCGCATTAGCATAATCATCATCCCTCGGGCGTCGGGCGGGCGAGAGCCACGAGCGGCCCCCCCCCTCGACGTGCTTTGGCAGGGTCGGTGGCATTTCTCGCCGTCGACGTAGACACCTTTAGCCTCCCTGCGCACCTCCATCTTGACTTTTCTCCTGGCTTTCGCGTCGTCCATCTGTCGATGTTCCATCGCGTGTGCTCCACACGACCGGGTTTTAGAATCGACGCAGTGGCGGTTTTAGATGTGCACTATTGTCGACAGTCTCCCCTTTAATAAATAAAGTCGGCCACCTAGCTTGCGCGGATTTAGCTATCCAAGCTTCTGATACACTTATACTGTGGGTAACCTTGAAATTTCTCCTGAGTGTTTGAAAATGACATTCAAATAATTAAAAAAAAAATAAAAAGATTAAGGCTAAATAATGTCAAAATACTGTAAAAACTCCACCCCGAAAATCCTAGCATGTACCACGGCCTGTCTGTCATGTTAGCGGACATTTCAGGCTGCCTAATTTGATTCGTTAGGGACGGGAGATGGGCCGGCTGACAGATAAATCTGATGGAAATTAAGGCGCAATTAAACATTTCATCTGGGGTAATTGCTGGCGCCGGGTTTGGTGACGACGGGACGCGCGGGCGCGCCGTCGGAAATCAGCAAGCATAACACTTTTTAATGGGCCACAGCTGTCTCACGAGTCGGGCAATATTTGCACGCACAACTGTCGTTTATGGAGAAGAGACCATGAGAGGAAAAAAAAAAACAAAAAAAACTTTTGGATATGAAAGAATAATCATGTGTACTTTTCTGCCTGGCTTTGGAGTAGCGTCTAAAGGTGGCCGCAGACTTGCAGTAATCATCCCCGTCATCCCTGCCAAGGAATAAGCTTGGCAAACTGGGCCCAAATGTGGAAACAGCTTGGGAACAGATTGATGCAGAGGGGTGAAAAAGGCTGAGAGTGTGCGTATGTGATTTCCGCGTCCAAGCCAAGGCAAACAAAAATGACGTGTTTTTTTTTCTTCTTTCCCCCTACAAATAATCACGCTCCCGTCGTGTCGAGTACAAGATTGATAAAAATTTGCATCCATCGTTGCTATGGTTTTTGAGCGCCATTTGTCAGCGGTCCAATTCGTTCCTTTCGAAAATTAGTGCTGAAGTCCCGCATCGAAAGTCTTGAACCCTTTCGGGGACAGCGGTTACTATCAGGTTACAGGGTGCAAGAAAGAGTTAATACACAAAGCTTTACCTGCACAACTTCAGGTTGGGTCGACTTTCCTGGGTGTCGCGCAAATATCTCCCCGTGGGGTTCGGCGCGTTCATCGGTGGTTGTAGTTGCTCCGTGTTTTTGGTCAGGAACAGACAAAAAAAAAAGAAAACTTTCAAAAAACTTAAATCAATCTGAAATAGGCTGCGTCGTCGGTCAAGAACTGATCCCGTGTCCAGAAACGTACAAGACTGCCGCTGCGTTGCATTTGGGAGAGGAAAAACTTGTCAGGTGACAATTTTGTCAAGATACGCAAATATTAGTGGGCAAGCCTTCAACAAAAAATGTTGTGCTCACTTCTCCAGCTCGGAGTGTCCCATACGATCTGCCAGTGGATCCTCAACTTCCTGATGGGACGGACACAACAGGTGAGGCTTGGAAGGACATCATCACCATCATCATCGACACGCACCACCAGCACTGGAGCCCCGCAAGGATGCGTCTTCTCGCCACTGCTCTTCTCCCTCTACACGAATGAATGCACCTCAACACACCGAGCCGTCAAACTCAAAGTTCGCCGATGACACCACAGTCATCGTCTCATCAAAGACTGCGACGAGTCTGCGTATCGACAAGAAGTGGAGCAGCTGGCGCTCTGGTGCTGCCAACACAACCTGGAGCTGAACGCACTCACGACTAGAGATGATTGTGGACCTCAGGGTACATCCTTCACCACAGCTGCCCCTCATACTGTCCAACTGTCCTTTGTCAACCGTCGAGACCTTTTCAAGTTCCTGGAAATCACGGTCTCCCAGGATATGAAGTGGGAGGTCAACACCAACACTATCCTGAAAAAGGCCCAGCAGAGGATGTACTTCCTGAGGAAGCATGGTCTGCCAAAGGAGGTGCTAAGACAGTTCTACACAGTAGTCATCGAATCAATCCTGTGTTCTTCCATCACGGTTTGGTTTGGGGCCGCCACAAGAAATGGACAAAATCCGACAGCAACGGACAATAAGGACTGCGGAAAAAAATCATTAGCACCCCCCTACCCACTCTTGAGGACTTGCACGCCGCAAGAACCAAGACAAGGGCACGAAAAAAATCAAAGTGGACCCCCCACACCCTGCCCACCACCTTTTCCAGCTACTCCCCTCAGGCAAGCGCTACCGATCCATGTGCACCAAATCCAGCAGACATTCAAACAGCTTCTTCCCTCTGGCCATTAACGCCCTAAACAGGAACCCAAATCTCCCTGTATAATGGCTCTTTGCAATTTTGCCCACCCCCGTTGTAACAGCATTACCGCGATAATCATTGTAGCCCCAGCTTTGTACTGACTTGAACCATTGTCACTGATCTATATTCCACTGCACCAGACACTTTCAAGCGCTCAAGGACATCTGTACAATTGCACGCTTAAACTCTTTCTACAAATACTGCTACTGGTTACTTTAAAATCGTGCAATGATACCAACTGCACAACTGTTATAGTATTGTATTCTACCACTGATCACTTTAGCTCTCCTTGATACTTTGCACATTGTCTCACAACTGTCATTGGGTGGTACTACTGCACAACGGTACCCTTACATACTTATTTGCCATGTCCTTGTTTGTCGTAATTGCTTGTTATTGATGATACTAGTGTAGCCTGGACTACCGGAGACAAATTCCTTGTATGTTCTACATACTTGGCCAATAAAGATGATTCTGATTAAATCGAAATTCTCATGATGTGATCCTCCGACACGTTTTTCTTATAAAGTGGTCACAGTATGAAAATGAAAGAGTCTCAGTCGGACCATCCCGCAGGCTGCGTTTTACCCACTGAGCTTTTAATGTAAATGCTGTGTTTTTGGCTGTGACGTTGTCGTTCCTGGAACAGGCCCGTGATACCCCACTGGCGTGCACTTGGACCCGCTTTCAGGTGGTGCCCCAGTCTAGCTCGCCCCCAAGGCCCTAATGACCTCCATGTTTGGTGATGTCATCGTGTCTGCTGGTGTGTCGAATCTGGGCCAACTCATTCTTTCTCCTGTGATGATGAATAACAACAACAGGAAATCATTCTTGATCAACTTAGCGCATGTCACACTTGAAATACACACAATCACGTCACGTGGGGACGCGAGTTTCAGTTCAACAATCGTCAAGCACTGAAAGGCCGTTTTATGTATTTGCATCGCCCGGAGCTGCCTTGTGACCACAGGCTGGCGTACAGTATGTCATTTTTGTACACTGCATGTGCACCAAGCTGACGGGGGGGTAGAGGGAGGAAGGGGATGGTGGGAGTGGGGTAAACATGCTTCTGGATAGCCGGCTGTTGTCCTCAGACATGCAACTCCTGGCCCGCGGGATCACCAAACGCAAGCAGGGACAACGTGGCACTCAATATTGCATTTACATAAAATATACTGTGTGTAATGCGTGTGTGTATTTGTGTGTGTGTGTATGATATATGGTGGGTGCACTTTTCGACTTTCACGGAATTCTGAAAAGCCAGCTAAGCCTCACACATTAAAAAAAAAAATACACTTATTATCCCAATGAAGTGGGATATTACCTCACCGAGTGTTTGCTCATCAAAGCATTCCATCTCACCCAGCGTAATGAAAAAAAAAAAAAATCACGGCGAGGTGGCGAAGGAGCGTGACAAATTGGCGCTGACGTTGCAGCCCTCCTGGTCATGAGGGGCATATGTCAAGGATTGGGACAACAGACTTCCACGCCAGGGTGTTGTTTCACACGCGTGTGGGTGCACAGTTGCGTCCTTGGTGCCGCTTGCACGGAACGCCAATGTGGCATCTGTAAAGCTGACGTTACAGGAGAAGGAGCCACGCTCTTCATTTAATTATTTGGTGGCACTCGGTTGTCCATCCATCCGTCAGCCTATCACAGCCATTGTCGAGAAATTTCAATTCAAATTCCGAAGTTAAAGAACCGCTGTTCGATGTCAAATGTGGCCTATTACATGACCGTGCCCCCCCCCCCCCCCCCCCCATCCTCACCTAACACTATTCGGTGTTACGAACAGGTGTTGGTGTGTGTGTGTCCTTGTGTGCAGATGCTTTAACACAGCCATCACATGCCCTGACTCCATGTGTGTGTTTGCTTATTTATTTTTTTTGACAAGTTTGTGTGTGAAGGAGACTGTATTTGCAGAAGAACAGCACGGCTGCAGTGAGGAGTGTGTGTGTGGAGTTGGGTGGGTGGGGGGTGGGGGGCATCCTGAGGGAGGCCTAATGGTTCCACTCCTTCCTGCACGGAGATAAAGACTCATAATAAGCGTGTATGCTCACCATCTGGCCCCGCGCATGTGGCCCTTATGGAGGCGCAAGCAGCGCAATCTGTAAACGATCAGGAGCCACGGCGCTCCCCCCGGAGAGGCCGCCATGCAATCAAGGTGACAGATGGCGGCGTCCTCATCGAGGAGATCAAAATCACCTTCAATAAACTCTGACTGCAATGGGCACGGGTCCCTTCCAAAAATGTCACTTTGTCAGTCAAACGCCGCCGCTGCCTCATCTCCATATTTTATTTTATTATTTTCCATCTGACCGAGCCGCCCGAACCGTGAAACCCGCTTCAATTGTCGTGACGTGGGCGAGGGGAGCTGCCAGGACAGGCCGCTCTACCAGAGGGGGACGCTGAGAACATGATGATACTAATCGGAGTGGGTGGTGGGCTGGCGAAGGGACAGTCCATTTTTGGACTGCTGTCAGATCTCAGTTCGTTGAGCGCTGGTGTTCAAGTCAAGGCCCAAGTGCCGGATCTGGCCCACCACGTTGTTCTATGTGGCCCACGAAACCAGATCAACCGTGTCTACGTCATGTCTCATGCTAAATAGGTTTGTAAATTGAAATGCCATTCAACCCCCCCAAAAAAAAAGACAACAAAAAACTGCTGTTTTTGTTTTTTAATAAGAAAAACTGCACTGTTTAATGTAATTTATAAATTATATGAATAATATCATTGAACAGTCTGTACATCATGATTTCATGTTGTAATTCAATGTGCTGCTCCGACTGTTTTGCCAACCTGGGCAACTAGGGGCAATATAATATTCATGCAATAACAAAAGAATACTATGACTTACTACTGTGACTAACAGTATGATGCTTTAATATTTGTCATTTTCCATCGTCATTTTTAGAATTTATTACGTTGGATTTCTCTGGTGGTACAGGAAGAATGACAAATCCCAAACTACAGTTGTAGTGAACCTAAGTTAAAATATTTATTTTAAGTACATATTTTAAATTAAGTTTTATGTTCAATACAGTTTAATTGTGGCAAGACATGTCGTGTGTTTTGTAATTTATAGATGACGCGTTTGCCTCGTAAAGTGACATAAGCTTTGTAGTTAGCACCTCCATGAAGGGGAAAACACCTGAAAATCCCAAATTACTTGGGCGATCATTCTAATATTTTCAGACGTTGATGTAAGCATTAAGTAAAGATGTAAACATACATTGTGGTGACCATCAATCGCAGTTTTGGATTCCGACATTATGGGTTTAGACCGGGGGTCAGCAACATGCGGCTCTTTAGCGCCGCCCTAGTGGCTCCCTGGAGCTTTTTCAAAAATGTTTAAAAAATGGAAAAAGATGGTGGGAGGGAAATATATGTATATTTTTTAATATGGTTTCTGTCGGAGGACAAACATGACACAAACATTCTTAACGTTTTCCAATGCTGTAAAAAATGTGTAGAATAAATATTAAATTTAAACATTTCTGTCAACGAGGATTTGCGTCATAGCCTGCGACACACGTTTCTATTCGCGGGCGGGATGCCAGGCAGGTGGCTGTTGTCAGCAAACCAACGCATCGTGTACAATTCACCGAGGGAACTGGCGAAGAATGGGAATCTGGAAGACCGAGAGAAGCATTTTCAAAAGGGACACGTGAGTTACGATAGTTAACACGCTGCAAAAGGTGTGGTCCAATATAATATTTTGGATTGCCGACCCCTGGTTTAAACTGTCATGGTGCATAATTGTACAGCAAGTGAGAAAGGACAAACTATTACATTAGTGTCGGCAACTAAAGAGGCATTTGAACAATTTAATACAACAATCCATGGGAGCCGTAAACTCTTTGGAAATGTAAAATTAATATTCATTAATTCTTTCTTTTTGGTTTTAAGTCTGTAGAAGCTAATTGTTGAACCGGGTCGAAGCGATTATGTCAGCCCATCCGCCATATTGTATGTGGCTTTAATATTAGCCGGTATCCAGGTCGCGGACTGAGTACCGACCACCAAAATATGCTAAAGTGCCCATCTCTGTCATTATGGTGCTAATTGAAAAGTACAAGAAGTTTTTTTTTTTTACTTCTTCCTACTCCCTTGAACATAATAATTGTGTTGATTGATAACTGATTTCTCTCTCCTTTTTACTATTTTACTTACCTTACTTTCTGTCAAATTATTACTGTATATGTTTTATGTTCAATAAACAAACGAAAATACAGTGTATGTGATACTTACAAAAAATTGAGAAGCACTATTTAGAGGATATAGAATATATATGCCCGTGAGGTCTTGTTATATGTCAACGTGTGTTTCAATCTTGTGAACGATTCGGTTCAATGCACTCGCATTGCACGCTTTAATCAAAAACGATTTTCAAATTGAAATGTTTTTTGGGTGTTTTTTTTTTTTTTTTTTTTACCTAAGTGGAGATACAGTCTATGTGTGTATCTATGTGTGTCCGTTATACATATATTTTAGGATACAAGGTTTTTCAAGGTACCACTGTAGATGATTTTACACTATCGTTTTGAATACAATGGATGTGTGGATGCCGCGGTTGTTGGATGACTTTGGCGAGCATGTGACTGAGCAGCATGTTCGTCCTCCGCACCGTGCGCCACTTCTTCCCTCGCCGTCATGTTTGTGTCCTGAGCGCTGAACGGTATTTCACACATCCCCTTCAACTGGTGCGCAGCTTCTGTCAGTGACACTAGGAAATGAAGAAGAAGAAGAAACAGGCCGACTCACTCGAGCTTTTTTTTTTTTTTTTTTTACGCCAGTGCAAAAGTTCAAAATGGAGGCGCCATCTGCTCGATATAACGCTAATCTGGGCAGGGAGAGCTGCTGCTGTCCCCATTGGAACAAGTGCAAAACCGACCTGGGGTATCGCCACACTTCTTCCTTGAAGTGACAAAAACATTTGCCATCAGAACGGCTTGTTGGACTTCCCTTTGGACCTAGTAATAATTACTCTCATGCTGTCATGTACTGATTCCTCAAATTGTCACGCAGTTACAAAAAAAAAAGCTGATCGCCGATTTTTCCAGACAATCTCCTGCCTAATTGCAAACAAACAAAAGTAGCTTCAAGTTTTATTACCACTCCCAGTTGAAATTTAGTGTCAAACTCAACATAAAACAGCCTTAGAAAAACTTGCTAGCTTAAAGCTAATACACGGTGCTAAACACCATGGACTGGCTATCGATAGTCGTGTCATTGTGGACATTTCAATATGTTCTCTGTACCCCCACAAGGTATTCTGATGAATATTGCGTTTATGGAATAAGAATTACGTAGATTAATCCGTCCATTTTCATTCATTTCAGGTTGATGCCATTTTGATCTCTACCGCCCTCTGCTGCCGACCGAGATTCACATCAAAGTGCCCTCAAGCTCGCATTGTGGACGTCACGTGACCAAACCCGGAAAACAGGTGAGCCATGATGTGGTTTCTATAAAGCTGATGTTTAAAGACAAAATTACCCAACACTCAGACATTCCCAGCCAGGTGAATCTATGCTTTCTCTCGATGACACCCATGTCACTCACCAAGCCAGGCCCTTCCTTTTAAAGCAGTACAGACAGGTGTCATCGGCACTACTGTCGACTGTGAGGATGGTGACCCCAAGTGGACAAAAAAAAAAAGCATATATCCCTGGACGTATCTTTGTTTATTAATGCAAAATTAATTTTTAGTCGATTAATCAGCTGAATACTCGACGAGCTGCAGCCCTACACCTGTTTTAAAAATAGCTCAACTTGCTAAAACGTTACGTAAAGTACTCCATGGGTACTTTGTGCTTCGTAATTGTTTCTGAAACTCAAACAGGACGGATAAAGGCGTCTTTCAATTCAATTGCTAAAAACATTGAGCCATAAAAAGGGCAAAAGGGCGTGTTGAACTTTTCTTTCTGCCCACACTTCCTTCATAAAAATAATCAATATTTCACTTTTATTGTATTTTTTACCCTTTCTCGACCTCTGGACTACTCTTAAGCCCTCACTTAGTTAATTGCCACACTTATTTGATGAGTTGGAGAAAATTCCATTGTGCTGGACCACTCGTGTTGAATGACTGCCTCCTTTAATCATTTTATATAGATATATAGATATATATATATTTTTAAAAAGTACATGTTAAGCGTGTGCACTTAAACTGATAATTTGATCAATTACACTAATTAGTTTCCCAAGTTCGCCACAATAAAGTGGCTTTTAGTTTTCAGCCGTTTTTACAGCATCGCCTTTTTTGACTCCGAGGCCTTAAATCTGTGACCCAACGTGACGCGGGGGTGGCTCTGCAAGGACGACAGCACTTCGCTTAGGGTTAGAATAATACTACCTTCAAGAAAAAAAATTAAAACAAACAAATTGGATTGCTTTTACTTCATGGGTTTGACTTAGAGCCAAGGAACAATGTGTGCTTCATATCTTTTTTTTTTTTGCCGTCTAGCCATGTTAGTGTTTTGATTGTGTGTGTATAGGTGTGTGCCCTAAATCAGTATTTATGTTCAAGTCGACTTGTTTGTTTATGTACAAAGCATTTTTAGTCATCAAATATAATCTTCTCGTGCACTTTTATTTTTGATGGACACTTGGGCCTTTTGTTTGTTGTTGTGGTGCGACTTTTTAAATGTTTTTTTTATTGAGGTGGTGTAAAAAGTTTGAGGAGCACTGCTTTAACCCATTCATGGACAGCGCTTACTAAAGTAGACAGCTTACCTTGGTTATCAGGTTAGCATTATTTGTGCATGAAAGGGTTCATCGTTAGGCTTTTGCTTTGTGGTGGCCGCTAGCTAGCTAATAGCTCCTATCTATGCTAAAGCTCGACAATGTATCGCTCCCGATTCCTCTGTTGCTCCCCGATGACCGAAAGTCTTTGGCGTTAAATCAGACTGATTCACAAGCCAAGCGTTGCCATTGCTTTGTCAAGGCGCAAGTTTTAATTTGAGCCACACCTGATGGATGCCCGTAATTTACGATGATTAGAAATAAAGCGTCATATTTCCCTTTATCCCCCCCCCCCACCGCCAAACACAAGGGGACGGTTTCCTGAAGGGTACAAGGAGAGGAGCTTGATTTGTTGTAATGCGGGGCCCGCTGACGGAGCCCCCCGCGGGTTCAAATTTATGTCGGCCATTTTGAGGCCGTGGTTGTACACGGCAGCTTTGTTAATGAAATTTGTCGCCAGTAGCCCGTTTGACGCCGTGACGCGTAATTGACATGCCAGAATTCAGACCGCCACGCTTTAATTGGAACACATTTGCCCGTGGCATAGTTTGGTAGTTTGTTGAATTAATTCCACTGTATCGGTGTATTACTTTATTATGTTTGTCTTCACATTTCTTAAGGATCCTATATTTAAAATTTTAAAAAATGCATATTTTTGAATTAATATTCTTATTAATCTATATTTTTAATGGTGGTATGGATTGTTTTAATTATATATTATTTTTGTATTTTTGCAGTGGGACAATCTGGAGTCTGAAAAATATATATATATAAATTTTTTTTCTTCGCGCTGAGTCTAATCTTACTTTAATTGTATTTGAACAAATTATTTCTGTTTTTCCGAAGATGAAAATAGAGTTGCGTGTTGTAATGCTGTCTCCTTCGTCCTGATGTGGGTGTGTATGATTGACAGCAGGCCTGTCACGGGGGCGGGGAGATGCGTGGGGACAGGCAGGCGGACGAGGGTCTGTCATGTCAAAGTTTCCGAGGCACCGTATTGTCCGTCATGTGTTGGCAGATGAACGGTCGAGGAGTTGCTCACATTGTGTGTGTGTGTGTGTGTGTGTGTGTGTGTGTGTGTGTGTGTGTGTGTGTGTGTGTGCGCGCGGTGCGCGCGCGCGCACGTTTTGTTTCATGTGGGATCAGCATATCTACACCTCGATGGTGAAATCAGTCCGATAGGTAACAGCTCACCTGTGATGCTAACGAGGTCGCGCTACGACTGCAGCTATTGAATATTTTGTGAACAATTGATGATTGAGTAATCGATGTTGCATTATTAAACGTGAACGTGTACATGTGAGGTGCACATCATGACTTTATTTGGTAGTCTTGGTGACTTCGAGTGTGTATGGCTTTAAAAGGCGGAGCCTGGCCTGGTGAGTGACATGGGTGTCAGCGAATTGGGTGGCTGTTCACTGGCTCACAACTATGACAAGTCAGGCTTAGGGTGAGTTGTTTTACTTTATGAAAGTTTTATTATATCAAGGCTCGCCGATATCCCAGATTATCATTCACATTTTTTTTTTTTTTTTAACCACAAAAGTAACATTTTAAATTTTAATCGATTCATTATTGAAAATAAAAGTCCCGACCTCCCCTTTGGGATTTCTCCTGACACCAAACAACTTCACATGCATATGGTTCCTTTTTTCATAATACAAAAACCTTTTTTTTAACTTTTGATTAATCGGTGGGATGATTGGTACTGTACTCGATTCTTTAAAATAAATAAATCAGTAAATAATAATAAAATATTCTTGCTGTGGCCCATAACCTATTGTGTGATGGTTCAAAATATCACGTAAAATTGTCCGTTAGCTTTGGGAAAAGATTAATTTCAATTGCAATGGCTTTCGGTATGAATTAATAAAAAAAAAAAAAAATCTACTTCCATGTGTGTCAGTCTTCATGTATATCCAAAATCTTCATTTTGCAAATGTGGAAAACTGCGTCTGCTTTCCCGCTGCCTCGCATATGGCCGTCACATCCGTTCAAATGAACTGAAGCAGGTAAATGGGCGTCACTGGGAAGGTCGGCCCCCCGAGGAACCCGTGAACAGAGGGCCTTGCCCCGGGGACTGTTGTCCGCAGCAAGGCACCCCCCCGCCCCCTTTTGTCCCCCCACCGTGCAGTGCAGTCCCTGGCCAGATGAACGTGCATATGAAATGAGGCCACAGAGCGCTGGAGACCATCAATGGTCTGTTGTGTCATTTGGACGAATTCATTGACTTCATTTTCGAGGCGACAAGACGGCACTGGTTTAATAGCGCATCTTTTGCTGACTCTATCTACTGATTTTTGTATCGTTCAAGTTGCGTGGACGTTTATACGGTATAGATTCAGCTTCTCGCAGAGGATAAAGAACATATGACTGAATCTGCTTAGATTGAATGTCTGAATGTGTTGTTGCAGTGTTTGTGTTCAAATAGCTCATGTCATTAGGATTAGCAAGCGGTCTAAAGACTCAAGTTTGTGCTTATCAACCAAAAAAAAAAATAATGGTCACAATGACAGCCCGTGTATTAGGTCAATTGTATCTCAAAGCACCACAGTAGTAAATTTCGACCCCCAAAAACGTGGAATTTTGTTGATTTTTTTTTTTTTTGTAAGTGGTTTGGGCGTATTCTTATTTCCATTTGCATGCATTTTCTTTTGTGGGTAGGTTGTTTTTTTGTCAAAGCTATTAGCCCCCCCCCGACCCCCCCCCCCCGTGATCTCGCTTGCTCACATATTAACTTTTTTTTTTTTTTTTTTTTGCACAAAGTCCCACAAAATAGTTTCAAGAACAGGTTGACTACAGCTAACAGACTAAAAATGTGCTTCATGCTAATAAACCTGTATTCCTCGCATGTCGACTAGCTAGCCTACTTACTAGCTTTTTTGATCAAATAAATCTTGCAAAATTATTTTAAGAGGTTGTCTACTGCTAACAGACCATCAAAAACAACCTGACTCGAATTAATTTGTGCTTATTTCTTGTGTGTTAGTCTCAATTTCATCTTATTAAACATTTTTTTAACTTCCCCTCGTGCATCATCTCGTTAGCCAACTTACTGTTTTTTTTTTTGTCCAAAGTCCTCCTCAATCATTTTGTAAAATGAATAACAACCATACTTGCATCATTTTATCAGCTTAGTTTTTGTTCTTTTGTCTGAACTCGACAATTTTATGTGGATTACTGCCCCCTCTTTCTCCTTTTCGCTAAGCTAGCCTCTAATGAGAACGCCATTAAAACAGGCCCCATTGGAGACAATACAGTACAGGGTGTATGGGCTAACTAAGACATTAGAAATCAGTGAATTGGTGACCAGCGCGGACCTGTAGGCACTCCCAAAATGTGTACTGATTGCTAATTGCCTTGTTAGTATGACAACAAAGCCGCATGTTTTTATTTTCCCCCCCTCAACGTTGAAGGGCTAAATTAGCAGCAAACAAACAAGCGGAGGGGAACACTTGAGTAAGGATGCTTTAACACGAGCATCTGTTGATACAGCTGCTGCCCGTTCTCAGCGCGTCCCACCTTTTCTTTACCTGTTCTCAATGTTCTCCCTTTTTGTGTTTTTTTTTTTTTGTTCAGAATTCGAGCTAGTGGAGATGAAAAGTCAACACCTCCCTGTTAAATATGCTAGGTTTTTGATGTTACAACTCAACTGATTAATTTTTTTTTTTTAAAGAAAGTGAATGTATTTGCATAAGTGTGCACACCGTTCCACCAATGAGGGATCCAAATCTTTTACACGCGATGTAGAAGGGACTGTTTGTTTGTTTCCTCTTTTTCATCCTCGGAAAACAGTATTTACCTTCGCAGCCACCTGCAGCTGCAGCGGCCTGATTGCGATTGCGGGGGAGGTGGGGAAGGTGGGGGGGGGAGGCTTTTGCCCCAATCAGCTTTTCCCATCAAGCTAAATGCTCCCCAGAGACGCGGATTATTACGCGACACCAGTACTCGGAGTGGATAAACGGACGTCCGTGTAGCGCGACGGACCCTCCCGCCGTTCGGATCGGGTAGGGAATAGGAGACGGACAGCTCGGGGGCTGAGAGATGAAAGGGCCCCGCCGCCTTATTGACATTTTAATCAGAAACAGTTAGCGTGGAGTGGTTGTGTTTGCAGGCGGGGGGAAACGGCGGGGCGCCTTTTGGAAAATATGCGAGGATTGAAATGCATCCCCCGCGCTTGACACATCATTTACCTGCTGTCAAGCTGCGTGGCGGCTATTTGATCTGCGAGCCTCCTT
>NW_017806150.1:134479-153209 GCF_001891065.2 Hippocampus comes
CCTCGCCCCCCACCACCCTACTGCGTATAGACGCATGCAAATTCCACTCTCCTCTTTCAGTCTTGAATTATGAAGTTGATCTGTTATTAATGTGAGATTTGAGATCTCAAAGAGGGATTGGGGGGAGAGAAGGGGGAGGGGTGGGGGGCGCCCGTTCCATTTCCATTCGGTACAATAACTGAGGCGGGTGGGCGACCTAAAACTACATGTTTTGTGTAAACAGTAAAAGATTGAATGACAAATGAAGCATTAAAAAAAAATGCCGGCGGTAAATTCTCCAATGGATCCGACGCTTGAATAAACTAAATGTACAATGAAATAGGATGTTCATATTTTGTAATATGTAACAGTGTGAATTAGGGCCCAGCCAATGAATCGGCGATTTAATCGGCCAATACTGGCTCTTAAAATCGGGCCAAAAATGTGCCGATTTCTGCAGATTTTTGTTTGTTTTGCACAGTAACAGATTTCAACATCACCCGAATATTCATTCGAACACCCAAAAAAGCTTTCAGGAACCAAAAACAAATGTTATTCATGAAACATATTTTCAAAATTAATTGGCCAATTAATCCGTGAACCGAATCTGATTTTGCCGAATATCGGAAACAGCCCGTTGATCAAGCCGATGTACTCGGCATGCTTGACTGGAATATTGTTTGTATATTATTTTTTATTAGGTAGACATAAGCCTTGAATTACATGCATTTTAAACAGCATCTGATGCTTGATTAGCAAGTCAAATGGCGTGAGTCGGCGACGACCACGTGTCACTATGCCCCCCCCCCCTTTTTTTTTTTTTTTTTTTGCAACTCCTCATCAGCGGCAGATTGACATTACATAATCTGTTGCAGACGGGACAAACGAAATGCAGCGTAGTGTTACAACGATAGGAAGTCATGCCATTCATGCTCTGAGGTATTGACGTCATTTTTTTCATCCACCAGGTAACTCAATGTGCGTCACAAATAGTTAGACATTGAAAAGCAAAGTGAAGAAATAAACGGAGCTGACTAAGAGAACGTTTAGCGCTTGGTATTTACAAATTGGGTCTGATTTCACTTCTTTTGGCAGCTTATTCCACTTACGTGCAGCATAACAGCGGAGTGCTGCTTCACCGTGTTAGCGTTGAACTCTGGCTGCGACTCATATCTCCGATTTAACCCTTTCAAAGCACCCTGTACGATTCCGTTGACCAGTTTATCGATTACTTGTCGATGAATCATTTAATTGTTGCGGCTCGATGTAGGTTCGTGGCCGCCATAAACCGACAAGCCATCAAGTTCTAAATTTCAGGCCCATTTTATTTCAACCTTGTATTCCCCACGTTCCGTAATGAATTATGTATCGTAACATCTTGGCGGCACCGAGCCAAGACCTCACTTCACCTTTTGTCATCTCTCCCTCAGGATAAGAATGTTTACAGATGAGGAATTCGAAGCATTTGCATTTCTTTTCAATTATTCATTGTGGGGGTCTGTCGTACAGGCGGCGGACAACCGCGCCGCTCGTCGTTAAAGCCCCGTTCTTGTTTTGTATCGTCTGCGTTGCGTTAAAAGCAAACCCAAGTGCTGTAATCATAGATTGGGAATGATAATGGGAGGAGGGAGAGCGCTTTGCGCTCCCCGACCGCTCATAAGTTGATCATCATCGGCCGGCTCAGAGCTGCAGGTAGGCGGTGACAGCTGCTTAATTTGGTTTGGTCACCAGGGCCGCATCATCCCGTAACCCGCGTGTGTTTGCGTGTGTGCGTGTATACACAGACCCAAGGTCACTTTAACCTGCTGCCAACTTGCGATTAAAACGGTCACTTTTTGCATTCGCGAGAAGCTCCAGGGCCGCCGCGCGGGAAATTTTTGGCGGTTCTTCGCATGTTATTCACTTTTTCACATTTGCGCAGCGCCAAATGGAGATGGCAGCGATTGCCAAAAGTCCAAAATCTTTTTCTTGTCGTTGTGTGATCTCATTTTGAAGAGAATATGTAAGGTCCACAACCAGCGGATATTTATTCGAGCCAAACGCCATCCCCATTCCAGTTACTGCCCATCTGCCACTGCTGCCACTGAGCCCTCCTAAAGGTTACTCATTTACATTCTTGGAGGGTGGGCGCTTCTTCCGCTCGTAACCGTTATTCAATCAATGAATACGTCATCATTTACCCCCCCCCCCCCGCGTCAAAAAACAAATGTTATTCATGAAACATATTTTCAAAATTAATTGGCCAATTAATCCGTGAACCGAATCTGATTTTGCCGAATATCGGAAACAGCCCGTTGATCAAGCCGATGTACTCGGCATGCTTGACTGGAATATTGTTTGTATATTATTTTTTATTAGGTAGACATAAGCCTTGAATTACATGCATTTTAAACAGCATCTGATGCTTGATTAGCAAGTCAAATGGCGTGAGTCGGCGACGACCACGTGTCACTATGCCCCCCCCCCTTTTTTTTTTTTTTTTTGCAACTCCTCATCAGCGGCAGATTGACATTACATAATCTGTTGCAGACGGGACAAACGAAATGCAGCGTAGTGTTACAACGATAGGAAGTCATGCCATTCATGCTCTGAGGTATTGACGTCATTTTTTTCATCCACCAGGTAACTCAATGTGCGTCACAAATAGTTAGACATTGAAAAGCAAAGTGAAGAAATAAACGGAGCTGACTAAGAGAACGTTTAGCGCTTGGTATTTACAAATTGGGTCTGATTTCACTTCTTTTGGCAGCTTATTCCACTTACGTGCAGCATAACAGCGGAGTGCTGCTTCACCGTGTTAGCGTTGAACTCTGGCTGCGACTCATATCTCCGATTTAACCCTTTCAAAGCACCCTGTACGATTCCGTTGACCAGTTTATCGATTACTTGTCGATGAATCATTTAATTGTTGCGGCTCGATGTAGGTTCGTGGCCGCCATAAACCGACAAGCCATCAAGTTCTAAATTTCAGGCCCATTTTATTTCAACCTTGTATTCCCCACGTTCCGTAATGAATTATGTATCGTAACATCTTGGCGGCACCGAGCCAAGACCTCACTTCACCTTTTGTCATCTCTCCCTCAGGATAAGAATGTTTACAGATGAGGAATTCGAAGCATTTGCATTTCTTTTCAATTATTCATTGTGGGGGTCTGTCGTACAGGCGGCGGACAACCGCGCCGCTCGTCGTTAAAGCCCCGTTCTTGTTTTGTATCGTCTGCGTTGCGTTAAAAGCAAACCCAAGTGCTGTAATCATAGATTGGGAATGATAATGGGAGGAGGGAGAGCGCTTTGCGCTCCCCGACCGCTCATAAGTTGATCATCATCGGCCGGCTCGGAGCTGCAGGTAGGCGGTGACAGCTGCTTAATTTGGTTTGGTCACCAGGGCCGCATCATCCCGTAACCCGCGTGTGTTTGCGTGTGTGCGTGTATACACAGACCCAAGGTCACTTTAACCTGCTGCCAACTTGCGATTAAAACGGTCACTTTTTGCATTCGCGAGAAGCTCCAGGGCCGCCGCGCGGGAAATTTTTGGCGGTTCTTCGCATGTTATTCACTTTTTCACATTTGCGCAGCGCCAAATGGAGATGGCAGCGATTGCCAAAAGTCCAAAATCTTTTTCTTGTCGTTGTGTGATCTCATTTTGAAGAGAATATGTAAGGTCCACAACCAGCGGATATTTATTCGAGCCAAACGCCATCCCCATTCCAGTTACTGCCCATCTGCCACTGCTGCCACTGAGCCCTCCTAAAGGTTACTCATTTACATTCTTGGAGGGTGGGCGCTTCTTCCGCTCGTAACCGTTATTCAATCAATGAATACGTCATCATTTCCCCCCCCCCCCCCGTGTTAAAATATCACCATTTGGTTTCAAACTCTATCTAAACCGCATTTGTAAATGAGGTCTTGGAAAGGCAATTGAGTAGAATTACACCGAGCAGGACCCCCCCCCCCCCCCCCCAACACCATTAAACTCCCTCTGCCTCCCCCATCCCAAAATGTGTGATTACGGGGCTAGGTCAGCGCAACCTTTCCCATTCCTCAAATGAATCTCTGTCTAATCACGAGAGAAGGACAACAACAAGGGAGCGTGCTGGTGAATCTTGGTTACTGCTCAAGGTTGAGATTGGTTTCAATGAATCATTTATCCCCAAACTTTTCCTTCCAGGACGGACTTCGCTAAGAAGAAACGGTTTAATCCCACTCCCATTTCAAGTGTACTGTCAAACTAAACATCCAACTAAGAGATTGAAACATTTTTAAAGCAACCTACCTTCTTAGCATATAATGGAAAATCCCATTGCCATGCTAGTGATTAGCATCATCATGGTTTTACAGTCCTTCACTATTTGACTCAAAATTTTGGAAAAGCACATGTAGATGTGATTGATTAATATTTCAATGAGGAAATCCAGCCCCCACTCTATTTTGACTGAGCATTATTTCTGCAGTTTAGTTTTGTCAGTTGCCTTCGGGACGTTTCAGGTCCATTAACCAGACACGGTCGGATAGATCTTTCACCGCAAATTGAGATTACAACGGCAACGCATCCATGAAAACGCCGTACTTCAACAAAATCATAGCTTACGGCGCCTGAAAATTGACAAATATGGGAAAACGTACAGGCATGAGAAACGATACCATTTACCAATCTGCCCTCTGGAGTTTTGAACCTCACTTTTGTATCACTCAAGCAATTAGACCAAAAGTAAAATGCGTACGGAAGACAAATCGGATTTGTAATTATTTGTCCCGCCTCGTAATAATTGCCCTACACTCCCGACGCTGCAGCTCAGGGCAACGTTGTATTAGATTGTAATCTCCGCGACTGTTCCCCGACACAAAGTTGACGCGTCGCCGTGATTGGCGTGGCGGAGATGACATGACGGGAGACGGTTTTACGGGAGACTGACAGATCGTTGGCAGGTTTAAGGCTCTCCCCGTTGAACGCTGCGCCGCCTCAGGACAGTCACCTGTCAGCTCAGGTGAAGGCTCGTCAGAGCTGACGACTGCGAGCGGCGGAGTGGATATGACGGGATGAGCGGAATGACAGTGACGCACCGTGGAAGCTGCCTTTGTCTGCGTCGCTCAAAGGGGTGGCTGGGGTGGGGGCGGGACTGTAAGACTGCGGGCGTCTGAGGATCTGAGCTGAACCTCTTATCCATCAAGTGCTTGAACTGTCGAATAAAATAAAGTCAGTCAGTCCAGCATTTAAACTCCACTTGTCCTGAAGCTGGGAGTATGTTAAGATGCTAACTTAACCAACCTCAGGAACCTCACTCCATTTGCCAAACCTATTTATGATGTAGAGCAAAAATTACTGAACCCAAGTATGTCCCTAAGTCATTCCAGCACCTGAAAACAACACCAAGCTAGCATCGTTAGCATCAACGCGATGCTAACCTAGCCCGCTTTGGGAACTTCACTCTGTTCAAACAGCCCTACAAAATGCCCTAATTACTCCAACGCGTTTCCAAAACAATTCCACAAGTCAGTCCACAACCGAACAAAAAATATGTCACTCCAGCACCTGAAAACATCCTCTCCAATGAGATGCTAACCACTCCGTTTTTTGAATGACTCAAACAAGCTAACAAAACGATTCCACACGCCATTCTACCCTTTCCATTGACACCAAAATGAATCCTATTGAGATGTTAACTTTCCCAGCCAGAGGAACCTCAGAAAGTGGGCAACTGACAGTGGGGTGGGGGGGGGGAATCACCAGCCAGGGTGGATTATATTTCAATTAGCCCAAAATATTCTGGCTACTGCATAATATGTAAGCATCGAGTCCCAACGTGCTGATTCCTTCTCTTTCTAGTGAGTCACTCTCCCGTCCATCCAACTCGTGAGCAGGCCTCAGCCCCTCACGTCTCATATCATCTTGACTTTGATGGACATGTGCTACTCCTGCACTTGGCAGCATACGATGCTGAGGGACTTAAAAAAAATATCGAGAGAGGCATCGCTGGGTTGACAGACTTCCAACAGACAAAAGTTTCCAGTGCCGTATGGGCTAATGGCATATTGGTAGCAAGTGAGGTTTGCCAGGATGAAAATGTTAGCATCACAACGTGCGTCATCAAATTTTGGCACCACGGCGGAAGGTGTTTTCAGGTGCTGGATTGGCTTCCGGGCTTCCGTTTCTTAAATGGGAAGTTAGCATCTCAACATTTTTCTTGTACGACGAGTGAAGATGTTTTGAGGTGTTCGAAAATGGAGTGAGGTTCCTCAGGTTGGCAAATTTAGCATCTCAACATGCACCATAAATTAAGTCTGCCGGGGTTCCATTGTTGAAGGTGTTGGTGGCAACCATCTGTTTGGCAAGCAAATGTTTTATTTTTATTTTTATTTTTTTGCTTCTCCCAGTTGACGTTAACTCAACACAAAACAGAGAATTACTTTGTGTCTTTAACCCTTTCATAACCTAGGGGCGTCGAACTCATTTTAGTCGCAGGCCAATTTGGTGTTACGGCTTCCCTCGTAGGACCGTTATGACAGTGAAACCACAAAATTATCACTTGTACACAACAAATGAAGAGATTACTAGTTTTGAAATCAGTCAAGTCGATGAAAATAGTTTGTTCAATTATTGTTCAAGTGAGTGTAATCGGGGTAACAAAATTATTGCAAAATCTCAACGCTATTTATTCTACAAGACAATTTGACATTTTGGTACAGATCTTAGCTCGTGAACTCACATGATTTGCTTTCGCGGGCCACACAAATTGACCCGGCGGGCCAGATCTGGCCCCCGAGCCTTAAGTTTGATACTGTGTTGTAACCTGATAAGCTGACAAGCTGTCCAGTGTAGTAACCGCTGTCCCTGAAAGTGTTAAAACCAAAAAAAAAAAAACCTTAATTTTGTCCCACAACCTATCAGGTGTGTGAAACGAGGTCTCCCACGACAAGAACTCTCACCGCTTTACCTTTCGCTAGGTTTGATAAGCATGCAATCAACACCGTCAATTAACGACTGTTGTGTCCAAATGCGCTCGTCAGGGGTCACCTCAAGGCTGCACTTAGTATCACTTTAGTCTTCTGTTTACCGTGTGTATGCAGCTGGAAGGGGGGGGGCTTTTTATCCCCCCCAAATGACTTTTTAAGTAATGCTCTCTCCTGACCCCGTCAAGTGTCAGGCTATGCTCAACTTTTTTTTTTTTTTTTACTTCACAATGAGAGCGAGAAGGCTTGGGAGGGGTGTATGTCCTTTTTGCCGCAGACCTCCGGCCAGTTTGTTTTGCCCGAGCTCGCAGCATACGGCATTTAACACTCTCATAATTAAGTGGCCGGAGCCAAATTGCTCTGCCCAATCTCCGGCTTTCTGCTGGCACGCCGGGCGGGGTTGGTTGAGTAGTTGATTCGAAACTCCCCCGGCGTACGTAATAAAATCACCGAGCGTAAAAATGGATGTATAGCACTCTGCTATGATAGCACAATTCAAAGTGGAGAGAAAGCAATGGCGGAAAGTGACATCAAGTAAACAGAGTGGACCTTTACCGCCGTTTATCCTCGTTCCCCCCCCCCGAGCCAACTGGGTGACGGATATTCCCCACCCAAAAGTCTAGGTCCCATCTGCTCGCACTAAGGCGCGGAATTTGTCAAAGTAGACTGGATAATGGCTTTGGCATCCTTATTATAATCTCAGCATAATCTTCATTTGTCCACCCTTGGCATCGGAGACGCTTCTGGGTTTGGGAAATTGGGCAGGATGCATGAAGTGTCCTCCTTTCGTTGTCAGTACCTGGAATCAATGCGGAAAAGGGTCATTTGAGTCCAACATGAAGCAACCAAATCTTGGAATTGGTTATACGACGGGGCGTTCTAATTAAGTCTCATGTATATATTTTTTAAGTCAAAACAAAGCAGATTTTTGTAATTTAAATCTTTTCAATTGAAATAAATAAAAAGGACATTAATCTTTTCCAGACTTCTCTTCACAAAAATACCAACATTCTGAAAACAACTCCATATGGTCAGTCGCATTCATTGAGCAACATGAAATTTGGTCGGCCCACAAAAACAGTCTCCAAAACTGACAGAGGAAGTCAGACATTTTGATTTGGAAGTTACCATTTTAGTGTCATTTTTGCCAACTTGCCTTTGAGATTTTGTCTGCTTGCTCCCAAATTTGAACTCTGCGTATATTCAACAGACGAGCCGACACGAAATTTCGAGGAATTTGAGTTTTCGCCACAGAAAAATAGTGATGAATTGTCACGACTCGCTTCGAAAACATGAAATAGTCATTTCGAGCCTCGTCATCGACCTCACAAAGTGAGGGCAGAAACGGGAGAAATGCTAACAACCGGGCCAGGCAAAGACAATACAGGACAAACTTCCCACTGACGATGGCTTCCCCTGTATGTGGGTCACACACACACACACACACACACACACACACACACACACACACACACACACACACACACACACACACACAGTCACACATGCACGGTGTTCCCAGCTGTGTGGCCCAGTCAGCTGCGCCGCTTGCCAATGCCCGCCAACATCTGCTCCACAAAAACAATCTCCAGCTTTTAGCACTCAAATGGAGGTTACGCCATATGCCAGCAAGCCACTTAGTTGCAGCCAGGGGAGCTTGGGCCTTGGCTCGCCTTCACCAAGGTAACGGTGAAGGAGAGCGGCAATGGGATGTGAAGGGGATGATCCACTTTTTTTTTTTTTGGAACCTGTAGCTCTCTCCCGTCCCTTCAGTCTGTCCGTTTTTTTTGTTCAACGCTCGGTTATTTCATTTTTAATCCCGCTCCCCTGTCAGAGATCGGCAAATTTAGAACCATGCGAGATCTGCGGACCGTATGGCGCAGCGCTCAATCCTATTCAGCTAACACCGCTTCCAGATGTGCGCAATCTTCTAAAGCGGGATCCTGATCGCTTTAACAACACTTTGCACAAGCGGGAGCCCGATCGTGTGCGTTTTAAAACCATTTAAAACTAATTAAAAGTGCAGATCCGGCTCGTACGGGCTGCAGCCGAGAGGTGATAATGGCTTTTTAATTAAATAGGGGAGCCAAAGGTCCCAAAATGGCGCTTGCGGCTAACCAAGCAGTAGCCATTTTGTGGCAATAGAGACCAGGTTTATTATTATTGTCCTTTTGGCCTTGAGTCTTGACATTCCATTCATGTTTTTTTTTTTTTTTTTTGTGTGTTACCTGTTTTATGATCGTACACCTGAAATCGTGCCCCCCCCCCATGTCTGTTTTTAGCTTAATTGATTACGTGAAATCTTGTCATGATGTCCATATGCAGCATTGTAGTTACGAATTTCGCATGTTACTGGGTAAAAAAAAAAAGCTGTCTATTTAAAGCTAGAGACACGACAAACGCAGGATCTATCAGCCGTGTCTAATCCCGTGAAGCTCTTGTCCTTGCTGAGACTTGTGGGTGGGGGGGAATAGACAAGGGAAGACGCACATGTCCGCCTGCTCCGTGGTGGGCGGTTCCGATGGGAAGTTCTGGGACGGCGGGTCGGGGCTGCCTTCCGCGGGGTCACGGTTTCACTTGTGGGTATTAATTCGGGAGTGTGTGCATGTGTGTGTGTGAGTGTGTGTATGTGTGTGATGGCCATGGTGAGCAGCGACAAATCACCTTGACAGGGCCTCCGCTGTATATCACACTCTGATGCTGTGCTTGAATGCTGATTAGAGTCTACCGGGAGCTTAATTACAGTCCAAGCACAAGCGGTTCCAACAGTTAAACCTTTTATTGATTGTCCATTCAGTGTTTTAAGTCACATTTCAGATTGAAAGAAGTTAATCATTTTGAAAGTGTACTGTAAGGTTAAAAAACAAACAATACAACACTAAATGAGGACGTAATAAAACTTGTGCATCGCTTTCTTTCAGGGTCTCAGGCCTGAAATGTAATGTGAACTGCGAAAATAACACAATGTGGCTAGTAAGTTAGCGCAGGAAGCTATTGTAGACTCGACCTTTTGATTACACATCGTGACGAGTTAACCATTTAGTTCGCGCTAAATTAGCATCTACATCTTGACTCTCTACAATTTTTGTATGTCAAGTAGCACAAAAAAATGACCAACGGCATGTATAAAATCCACCACTGATGAGACACTATCCTTTAATTAAAAGAACCAGTTAGCTAACTAGTTTCTAGCATCGAAGCGCAATAACCATTCCACATCTTCAGTTTTGTCAAAGAACACGAAGAGGAAGACGAATGTCACTTATGATATTAACCGGTAATGTCATGTAAAATGAGGCACACCAACGTCGATCTTTTGATCACAAGTTGGCTAATTGTCTCGTTTGGGATGCCAAAGAAGCAGTCTTCGCGCTTCACTTGATGCTCCTTGTCAAACATCACGAACAAATGACCAAAAAGTATTAAGTAATCAACCACAAAACACTGACACACACAAGGAACTGCCCTTTTCCTCACACTTGTTGACAAGTTGACCATTTACCAATTAGCATAACAGGCTAAAGTAGCAGTTTACATCTTAACTCGGGCTCCTCCTTATCAAACAATATAAACAAATGAGAAGTATAAAACTGACCTCTAAGGTAACGTAAAACTTTGGTTGCACTTAAAACATTGACTTTTTTTCCATTGAAGCAAGTGACAAGTTGGCTAACTAAGGGCTAGCCTGAGAAGCTAACATGGCAGGCTACATCATAACATGCTCCTTTTTGTCCAATATCCCAGACAGATGGACTCAACAGACCTTGAAATTTCAACCTATAAAATGCTCCTCGTGATCACCTCCACATATAACGAAACGCTTGCTAACAAAATTACTATGACACAGCCATTATTCTTCAGCATTATTTTTTTCGCTAAACAAACCCTAGAGAACCCAAGAACCCTTTTTTCTTAGGAAGATGATTCATGATACATTACATGACTGCTATAAATTCCAAAATATGTTTTTTCAAATATTTAATACTTTAATCCTAATTTAGGATTAGGGCCAAATTTGACCCTTTGGGATTTAAGGGTAACATTTGAGTAGCAGAATTTATAGGGGCCAAATTTGACCCTTTGGGATTTAAGGGTAACATTTGAGTAGCAGAATTTATAGGGGCCAAATTTGACCCTTTGGGATTTAAGGGTAACATTTGAGTAGCAGAATTTATAGGGGCCAAATTTGACCCCGTGGGTTCTCCAGGGTTAAATAATGTAAACATATGACTTGTGTGGTGATATGCGAATATTTCAATGTGCCATATATATGTAATTTTTTTTTCTATCTCAGCATCTGTTTATTCTCCAAGATAATTGAGTGTCAAACACGGTATCCCGCTATGATTTATTTTCCAAACCCTGTTCGGGTCCAAATTCACACTCAAATTCCATCAAATCAGTCATTGGGCACTTATGCTTTTGGCAGGGAGCTGCTGTCTATCTTTGAACGCCTCCCACGTCACATTGGGAGCATGTCTCCTCTGCCAAAAGGAGTACAGTCTAAAAAAAAAAAAAATGCAGATTACATGAGAAGGGGCGTTTTATCTATAGAGCCTAACTTACAATTAGCACAATTTATTTCGCATTTCAAACTCAACTTAGATTGGCCTTAAAATAAATAAATGGATTACAGATGATTTGACGATGGAAAAAAAATGCTGCTGAAGTGCAACTAAATAGGGTCATACAGATTAGCCAAATTATGACATTACCATTGCGCAATGACGATTAAAACTTGAAATCAATTAAGTGGCAATCGCATGGTTCAGGATAGCTTCCTTTGGGGGGGGGGATAGGACAGCGAGGTTTCACTACAATAGTCATTAAGTTATCCTTCCGGTTTACATGCAGTCCCTTGAACGGTCAGAGGAGGGCAGTGTTCAAGTGGTAACCAAGTCGTGCTGGCCCACGCGTGTGTATGCATGTGTGGGCATGATGTGTGCATCCTTGTTTGTATTATGTCAGCCGCGTGCGCCTCTCCTATAGGTCAGCGATGCCAATGTGTGCTTTGCTCTCGTCTGCTGGTGGGTGTCTCCCCAACTGTACTGCTCATTACAGTCGGCGGCGCAGACGAACCAGTAGAGGAATTATGCTAATGAGCGGCCTGATTATGTTAATGAGGCTCCAGTCGTCCAGCGCGATGATGCCGGGCCGGCGTGACGACCAACGCGATCACAACACGTTCGCTCTCCTATTAAGCGATGTCTGCGGTCTTGATTTCTATTTGGAAATATTCTATTCAAATCCAGATTTGGAGACCCTCAAAAATTTGTTCCGTTTCTAGAGGTCCTTCATAAACACAGATTTTGTCCAGAGACAGATAGGCAACACTAAATTTCGGAGTTTGCTCGCAGAGCAAAAATGACAATCCTCAAAATGAAAAAAAGTAAATAAAAAATGCTAGTGATAAAATGGTGGCTTCAACCCGAAAGCCAACTGTGCTCCACGGCTCGACGAACATTAGGGTGTATAATTCAACATAAGCGTGACATGATGTTTCATTCATATTTAGCATAAGCCAAAGAGCTTTCTCATCTCCGCCACAGCTGCGCCCGCCTCTTTCCCGGGGACGGCTTTTTGAGGCATTTGCACGACCCCTCTCGCAAAAGCCCGAGCGATGCGGCGACAAATGCGTTCCGTCAACCCGGGCGAGCACATCTGGGCGAGAGGTCTCAATGAAGACCTGCCAAAAAGAAAATACACTGATTCAGATCGGCGTGAGAAGTGTAGACAAGGATGTAATATTGAAACGTCCAGATGGTTTCGGCGCAAAGACAGACGCAGGGCGGCGTGGCGGTTATCTTTAATTCATATCTGCTCAGCCATTCTCGCCGCATTGTTAGGGACGCGCCGCTAATTTTTCCAACAAACAAACTTGGTTGGGTCAGCGTCACTTTCTCTGGCACCGCGGCTAATGCGTGTGAGCAGCTTTTGTGTGTGATATAGTGCAATCGCCGAATGCGCTCCCCTCGCAATTGAAGATGACTTTTTGGGGCTGCGCTGCCAAGACGCTTGACGATGACACTGGGAAGCCCAGGACGGTTCACGCCTGGCTGCCTCAGCGCCGGCGCTAAGCTCTTTTTAATGACGTGACACATGCGATTAGTGAGCTTGAGCAAGTTTTGGTACACCTGAATAGGCCTTTTTTGGACTTGAGCGAGAGATTAGCCCAAAACGCAAAAAATTTGCGATCACTTTTGAGTGATCAAATGATTTAGCAGCTTTGGGAACAAAAAACGGGTTGGTACAGTACCCCCACACCGATACCAGGATGAATATTCTGGCTCCTGAAAAGCCATGTAAAATGTGTTGTCTGTTTCTGTAGCGACACAGCTGCTTTATTTTGTCAGGTCAATTTGTTATTGTGAAGGGCACACCGGATGTTATTGCGTGACGCACTTCCTGTTTTACGTTGTACGGGGAAGCTCCGAAAGATGGACTGCAACTTCGTGTCCGAAGCCAAGCACAGCCTGTATGTTTATATTATGTAAATTTATGCAATATAATTAATTGGTGGGATGTGTTCACCGTGAATTTACATTTGAGGGGACGTTCCAATTGTTTACGGTTAGCATTTACGTACAGCGATTAGCGCATTAGCTCGTGAACGTTAGCAACACTAGCTAAGTCACGCTAGTGTTGCTATCAGACCAGTGGAGCGCATTGTTTTGCCACGTTTTATTTTGCAACAACGTGTAAGTGTTTTTACATGTGTGTGTGTTACAGTTTTACCCCTTCTTGACTCGCCTCTACGGTGAATAAATTCAAAGAAACACCAACGGGTTTGGTCATTGAAGGAGTTATGTGTTCTCGGCGCAGCGTGGACGTGGCGAGGGCAGAACGTGAATATTCAGTCTTTGAGTACGCACCGAACCTAAGTACCAATATTTGTCATACTCTTCTGTAAAACATTTAATTGAACAGAATGATAAAATATTGTGAGCAAAACCTTGCTTTCTGATGCAGATGAGGATTTACTGATGTGTCAGACCGCCACAATGTACCGCCAACTACTGCTGAGGAGGACTTACCTGATGGCAGATTTTCTTTTTCGAGTACCTGTGGCTGGTATCAGCTGCCTCTAGAAGGCCTCGATACCTAAAAAATAAGGCCAGTATCGTTCCAATATCGATACCGGATATCAAATATATGAGTACGTCAGTTTTTTGGGGGTGTCAAAGGCAGGCTACACTCTAGATGGGTCCCCAATGTGGGAGTCGACGACTGTTTCCAGATTTTTTTATTTGATTTTTTTTGACGTCTTAAACGGTAATACAAATGGCAACGGCATCCAGGTTTCGAAGCAACGCATTGTCTTCCAAAATTCAATGCATCCGCTTCTCATAAGCATTTACAAAATGGATGTAAATGCGTTTGGCAGCATTTGAAGCGACGCTACATTGCTGTGGCGGCCCATCTTTTCACATCACGCGTCACGCTCCTCCGCGTCCTCTTCGCAGAGCCTAGCGTGACCTCGATAATTAAGGGACCATTTTCAAATGCATTTCTAATTTTCTAGCAGACCGAAAAGCCACGGCGGACAAAAAAAAGACGGCACCCTCCCCTTGAATGGGGGCGACTCCCGGGCTTCCACTAAACTGGTCATGAATGCACAAACCATCTGTTTTTCTGGCCGTTTGTCAGCGCGAGCGTGGCGGAGGCAGCTGTCGTGGCGGCCCCGCTTTGAATGATGGAGCGTGCAACCTTTGTTTGGCTCGCACAGGAGATGCTCTCTCTCGTCCGCCCACCATCCCCGCCGCCGCCGTCGCCAAATGCACGGAGCGGCCGCAGATAGACTTGGACGCCGCTCGAGGAAATTAAATAAATGACTGGGTTGAGACTGGCAAAACGAGGAACCGGACGGAGCGGTCGGTGAAGAGCCCGGGCGAGAGTGTGGCCGGTGGTTTCATTGTGTTGATATGGTGGAAGGGGAGGGGGGGTGGGCGGAGTGGGGGGGGGGCATTGTGTGCTGGCCAATCTGTAGCTCAGTGGGTGAAGTTGTCAGGGATTGAGGCCAAGAATGAAGGCCAGGAGGCCAGGAGAGACAGGTGAGAGCGGCAGTTGAGGCATAAGGAGAAGGCATTTGCATTTTTATACTCCTTTTTTTTTTTAATTCAGGCTTCGTGGTGCTGCCATAGACACAAAGCCACTTGGGAGAGTCATACTTGGTTATGGCTATATTAGCTTTTTAGGACCGACCATATGTTCCTTAATTTGAGCCTGGGCTCTTGCTACAGCATTTTTGCTGCGAGGAAACTTTACATTATTGCTCACTTTTTAAACTAGAAATGTGGATTAAAAAAAAAAAAACATCTGGCATTGATGCATCGTGCCAATTATATGCAATGCTTCTGTCTGATTTTGAATTTAAAAAAATAACATTCTACTTCGCAGTTTTTGACGGCTGTTTAAATTCCATGTTCACGTGTTGCTGTTTCAAATGATTATCACGTACCGCCCAGAAGCATATAGCTAGCCACGTCGTATGCTAGCCAGAGGCTGAGCCGCACTATTTGTTTGTTTTGTGTGAAAAATCACGTCATTGTCAAAATAGAGCGACATGTCCCAAACCGCAGCAGATTCATCACTGGATTGACTCTCAATATGCCTGGCTTGATGAGGTGACATGTACGTCACGTTGCTGTTGTTAGCTCTTGTTAGCTAGCCTGCACAATGAGTGCCTGCCCGTCATTTATGGTCGTGGCAGCGTGTTTCTTCCGTTACAGGTCAGTAAAGCAATTTAAAGTGCACTGGCCATAGGCTTGACCTATTGCGAGGGGGCATTACAATTTGTGCTGACTAGCATTAGTAGAAATTAGCATTGTTGGTAATGTTGTGGTGCGCGAGTTCAGCTTTACAGTTGCCAGACACGTTGCAGTTTTATCTTGTTTTTTTCCCCCAAGTGTGAAATGACTGGCCTCTTTCCTCCTTATTTTAATTATCTTATTTCGACATGGAGTACTTCTCATGAGATGAGATTTTGCTTTGACCGGCGGCCTCAGTCATGGAGATGCTCCTTCCTCCCCCTCTTTGGTTTCTGAACCAAAGATGGCATTCGATACTGCCAAGTAACCTGTCATTGTCCCGTCACGCCAGCATCAAATGTCGCCGCTGACTGACGAAAGCCAAGTTATCTCCATTGCACTGTCAACACTGCCCCTCCGTTTCTTGACAGTGACGCTTATCCGTACTTTGGGTCACGGTGGCCGGCGTGACCTAATTGCATATATTTGTCGCGGCTGATTCACTTGACTGTAACAGAGAGGCTCTGATTTTTTAGGCTACGGGGTCAAACAGTGTGCTCTGGTGTGTTTTATATCACCTGACATTAGACGACATATGTTGAAAACACAACACCGCTGGATAAAAGAAGAGGGGGTGGAGCCTTTTATTCCGATTGGGGAGCGTTTCCATCCTTCAAGGACCTAAAACTAAATATATGAGGAAATATTACATTGTGCTCATTTTTGGGGTGAAGTGTTTTTACTACCACCCTGAGCTGGTGAACAGTCCAGTAGGAAGGCCGGATGGACTTTTTTTTGTCTTTTTATGGACGACCGCTGAGGATTTATCAGGGTCCAAGTGTGCGATGGAAAGATCCTCTCGGAATTAGACTCAAATGAGTCGTTTTCAGTTATGGGTGTAATTATAATGTAGGCAGACAATGTTCGTTATCCTCCGTGAAGAACGACTGTTAACTGTAATGTGTACCTGCTCCAGGTATTTCCATATGCATTATACTGCCCCCAGGTGGCCAAGCTCAGCACAACAAACAGAGCAACACAATGTCCATTGAACTGAAGCAAAAATTGTGGCCCAAACTTTTGAATTCTTGGTTTTCTATTGAATAATGTCATTCCTCTCTGTTTTTATAAAGTAAAAATAGAATTGAAAATATTGGATTTTTTTTGGGCAGGTTAGGCAACAAATCATGCTGTAATCAACATAGGAAGCCGCCATTTTGTTTGATTCGCTGCCGAATTTTAACTGCTGTACTAGACAAGGCAAGTTTGTTCTCCCTCGCAGTAAAAAAAAAAAATCTCCTCGCTCAACTCCCTGTTGTCACAAGCGTCAAAGGCTCTCGCGGGCCCTTCAGGTCGCTTACCAGGGCTCGAAAAAAATCGCCAAGCTCTGAAAGAAGTGACGCTTGAAAAGTTGTCTCCTCGTCGCAGCTTTGTGATTCAGCGCCGATGAATGGTGGAGTGGTTGATTTGCTCCTTTTGAACTGAAGCAAAAATTGTGGCCCAAGCTTTTGAATTCTTGGTTTTCTATTGAATAATGTCATTCCTCTCTGTTTTTATAAAGTAAAAATAGAATTGAAAATATTGGATTTTTTTTGGGCAGGTTAGGCAACAAATCATGCTGTAATCAACATAGGAAGCCGCCATTTTGTTTGATTCGCTGCCGAATTTTAACTGCTGTACTAGACAAGGCAAGTTTGTTCTCCCTCGCAGTAAAAAAAAAAAATCTCCTCGCTCAACTTCCCGTTGTCACAAGCATCAAAGGCTCTCGCGGGCCCCTCAGGTTGCCTACCAGGGCTCGAAAAAAATCGCCAAGCTCTAAAAGAAGTGACGCTTGAAAAGTTGTCTCCTCGTCGCAGCTTTGTGATTCAGCGCTGATGAATGGTGGAGGGGTTGCTTTGCTCCTATCTTTTCCCCCCACCCCCCTTTTGGGGCCCATTGCCATACTGTTTGAGGAACGTGACTGGATCAGAAATGGCAGATGTTTTTGTTTTCTTTCCCCCCTCTTCGCTCGGATAAAAACCTCTTAAAAAAACAGTTTGCTCCTTATGCTCATTACTTTTGGGTGCGATTAACTTGACTTACATTGTCGACACTTATTTTTTTTTTTAAGCGAAATGCGGTGCATGCTTTGAGGCTGGTTGAGCTTATGGTGTTAAAGCCGTGCCGAGCAGGAAGCAGTTGTGTCCTCTCACACGACAGGCGGAGTGTGGCGGCTTTATTTTATTTTTTTTTTGTGTAGCCGCGGGCTAGGTAGGCACACCCCCACCCTACTCCCCCTCCCCTATCTGCGTGTCACCAGTCAGCTCTCGTTAGGCGTGACGGCTCTCTGATGTGGTCGACTCTGTCACCGAGGGGAAACCTGGAGACTGAGCTTGCAGAGATTTGGCTACTTGGAGGGGGAGAGTTGTCCGAGCAGTTGTTCTCCCAACCAATACCATCACCACCCCCCAAGTGGTCCTCCAGCTTGCTTTGTGGTCTGATGCACATGGAAGCCCCTTTGCGTCGTTCCTTACAGGGGGCTGGCATTTGGCAAGAACATTAGAAAAAAAAAAAGCGAGGGGAAACCTGGAGACTGAGCTTGCAGAGATTTGGCTACTTGGAGGGGGAGAGTTGTCCGAGCAGTTGTTCTCCCAACCAATACTATCACCACCCCCCAAGTGGTCCTCCAGCTTGCTTTGTGGTCTGATGCACATGGAAGCCCCTTTGCGTCGTTCCTTACAGGGGGCTGGCATTTGGCAAGAACATTAGAAAAAAAAAAAGCTCCAGTTGAAATGATTCTTCAAGGGTGCTGAAAATGTAACGAATCCGTTTCCTGGGTCAAACCGGTGCCGTCAGACCAGACGTGCACTTTTAGCCGCTCCATTGAACAAACTAGAAAGAGTAACCTGCACTGAGTAACTCGACACGCATACTATCAAGCTGGTTAGCCAAATAGCCACTCTTATTCGCTGACACCCACGTCACTCACAAGGCCAGGTCCTGCCTTTTAATTAGTCATACCCACTCACAAGTCACAGATATTACAGCACGTCAGGATGGCGACCCAAGTGGAAAAA
>NW_017806150.1:167904-168275 GCF_001891065.2 Hippocampus comes
TTTGCTTTCCTCCTATCTTTTCCCCCCACCCCCCTTTTGTGTCCCATTGCAAAGCTTCCTCTCACATGATTTGCTGTTTCGTCACAGGCTTGATTGTGTGTGCGTGCGTCTTTCCGTGCACTGAATGCTTTAATGAAGTGGCAGCTTATTATTACTGTTTGAGGAACGTGACTGGATCAGAAATGGCAGATGTTTTTGTTTTCTTTCCCCCCTCTTCGCTCGGATAAAAACCTCTTAAAAAAACAGTTTGCTCCTTATGCTCATTACTTTTGGGTGCGATTAACTTGACTTACATTGTCGACACTTATTTTTTTTTTTTAAGCGAAATGCGGTGCATGCTTTGAGGCTGGGTGGGCCTCTGGTGTTAGAGG
>NW_017806150.1:168378-170284 GCF_001891065.2 Hippocampus comes
GCCCCTATCTGCGTGTCACCAGTCAGCTCTCGTTAGGCGTGACGGCTCTCTGATGTGGTCGACTCTGTCACCGAGGGGAAACCTGGAGACTGAGCTTGCAGAGATTTGGCTACTTGGAGGGGGAGAGTTGTCCGAGCAGTTGTTCTCCCAACCAATACCATCACCACCCCCCAAGTGGTCCTCCAGCTTGCTTTGTGGTCTGATGCACATGGAAGCCCCTTTGCGTCGTTCCTTACAGGGGGCTGGCATTTGGCAAGAACATTAGAAAAAAAAAAAGCTCCAGTTGAAATGATTCTTCAAGGGTGCTGAAAATGTAACGAATCCGTTTCCTGGGTCAAACCGGTGCCGTCAGACCAGACGTGCACTTTTAGCCGCTCCATTGAACAAACTAGAAAGAGTAACCTGCACTGAGTAACTCGACACGCATACTATCAAGCTGGTTAGCCAAATAGCCACTCTTATTCGCTGACACCCACGTCACTCACAAGGCCAGGTCCTGCCTTTTAATTAGTCATACCCACTCACAAGTCACAGATATTACAGCACGTCAGGATGGCGACCCAAGTGGAAAAAACTCCAAAATTTATGAGCACCTCAACTGATTAATTGATATTATCAATTCCCAAAAGTATTCAATAGCTGCAGCCTTACCAGTCAGCATTGAACATATTTACATAGTATGTTGACTTTTGACTTAGGTAAGTCATACAGTTGAAATGATTCTTCAAGGGTGCTGAAAATCCGTTTCCTGGGTCAAACCGGTGCCGTCAAACCAGACGTGCACTTTTAGCCGCTCCATTGAACAAACTAGAAAGAGTAACCTGCACTGAGTAACTCAACACGCATACTATCGAGCTGGTTAGCCAAATTGCCACTGTTATTCGCTGACACCCACGTCACTCACAAGGCCAGGTCATGCCTTTTAATTAAAGTCATACCCATTCACAAGTCACAGATATTACAGCAGAACGTCAGGATGGCGACCCAAGTGGAAAAAGCTCCAAAATTTATTAGCACCTCAGCTGATTAATTAATATTATCAATTTCCAAAAGTATTCAATACCTGCAGCCTGACCAGTCAGCATTGAACATATGTACATAGTATGTTGACTTTTGACTTAGGTAAGTCATTCCGCCATCGAGCCCGTAACTTTTTAATCGTATCGCAAATTGAGTGAGATGCGGGATGTTTGGTACACAAAAAAAAAAAAAAAAATCGACAGAGGAGCTCTGAAACCTGTGAGTCAAAAGCATCACTGAACATGTACGTATGTGAATATTAGGGCTGGACCAATTAATCGGCCGGCTGATTAAATCGTCCGATATTAGGCCTTTTCAACATAATAATTGGAGGGAGGAAACAAAACCTAATGACAAAAGACAAAAACAACCCAAATATAATCCAAACAAAAACAGAACTATGACACAAGTATTATAAAACGGTCAAATGTTCAGGTTGGTGTTCATCTCTTTTGTTATTGTAAGCGTTAAGGGACCAAAAAGTAAGTTGCTTTTAAAATTTATGTAGGTTTTAAAAATAATCGGCCGATTAATCAGTTAGCGGAATTGTTTTCTGCCCAATATTGTCATTATTATCGTCATTAAAAAAGTCTTATGCTGGTATGTTGGATGTTATTTATTATTTTAGCGGACTTGTGCAAAGATTGATTCAAAATAAAATGCATGAACTCGGATGTCCACATTTGACGCTTCTGTACCAACCACAATATTGACATCATTTTTTTACCCAATTTTTTGTTCATTGCTGAATTTTGCCTCCGCCGTCATCCCATTGCGAGCGGGATCAGGTGTGGCGTCCTGGGCTGGCGACTGCGCGCATGTTCGCCTTCAATGGACTGCCGAGCACTCATTCATGATCTCCCACTTTTGTCCGGGAAGCCGAGTG
>NW_017806150.1:182329-205603 GCF_001891065.2 Hippocampus comes
CCCCTATCTGCGTGTCACCAGTCAGCTCTCGTTAGGCGTGACGGCTCTCTGATGTGGTCGACTCTGTCACCGAGGGGAAACCTGGAGACTGAGCTTGCAGAGATTTGGCTACTTGGAGGGGGAGAGTTGTCCGAGCAGTTGTTCTCCCAACCAATACTATCACCACCCCCCAAGTGGTCCTCCAGCTTGCTTTGTGGTCTGATGCACATGGAAGCCCCTTTGCGTCGTTCCTTACAGGGGGCTGGCATTTGGCAAGAACATTAGAAAAAAAAAAAGCTACAGTTGAAATGATTCTTCAAGGGTGCTGAAAATCCGTTTCCTGGGTCAAACCGGTGCCGTCAAACCAGACGTGCACTTTTAGCCGCTCCATTGAACAAACTAGAAAGAGTAACCTGCACTGAGTAACTCAACACGCATACTATCGAGCTGGTTAGCCAAATTGCCACTGTTATTCGCTGACACCCACGTCACTCACAAGGCCAGGTCATGCCTTTTAATTAAAGTCATACCCATTCACAAGTCACAGATATTACAGCAGAACGTCAGGATGGCGACCCAAGTGGAAAAAGCTCCAAAATTTATTAGCACCTCAGCTGATTAATTAATATTATCAATTTCCAAAAGTATTCAATACCTGCAGCCTGACCAGTCAGCATTGAACATATGTACATAGTATGTTGACTTTTGACTTAGGTAAGTCATTCCGCCATCGAGCCCGTAACTTTTTAATCGTATCGCAAATTGTGAGTGAGATGCGGGATGTTGGATAGACAAAAAAAAAAAAAAATCGACAGAGGAGCTCTGAAACCTGTGAGTCAAAAGCATCACTGAACATGTACGTATGTGAATATTAGGGCTGGACCAATTAATCGGCCGGCTGATTAAATCGTCCGATATTAGGCCTTTTCAACATAATAATTGGAGGGAGGAAACAAAACCTAATGACAAAAGACAAAAACAACCCAAATATAATCCAAACAAAAACAGAACTATGACACAAGTATTATAAAACGGTCAAATGTTCAGGTTGGTGTTCATCTCTTTTGTTATTGTAAGCGTTAAGGGACCAAAAAGTAAGTTGCTTTTAAAATTTATGTAGGTTTTAAAAATAATCGGCCGATTAATCAGTTAGCGGAATTGTTTTCTGCCCAATATTGTCATTATTATCGTCATTAAAAAAGTCTTATGCTGGTATGTTGGATGTTATTTATTATTTTAGCGGACTTGTGCAAAGATTGATTCAAAATAAAATGCATGAACTCGGATGTCCACATTTGACGCTTCTGTACCAACCACAATATTGACATCATTTTTTTACCCAATTTTTTGTTCATTGCTGAATTTTGCCTCCGCCGTCATCCCATTGCGAGCGGGATCAGGTGTGGCGTCCTGGGCTGGCGACTGCGCGCATGTTCGCCTTCAATGGACTGCCGAGCACTCATTCATGATCTCCCACTTTTGTCCGGGAAGCCGAGTGCCCCACAAATGAGCTCCGAGGAACTTCCAAACGCAACACAATGATGGCCGAGGTGGGCTTTGCGCGAAGGGAGCGGAAAGTCAAATCCCCTTCAAAAGACGACGAGGCACACACAAATGAATGCATGGCTCGGTAATGCGGTTTGAGGCTTTGTCGAGAGCGACTCCTCCGACTTAACGCCTCTTTATCACTCCCAACGAGGCCTCCGCCCCCTCCTCATCACCCTCTCGCGCTTGTGCCCCCGATCAATGACGCTGACAGATGACGGATTCTGGAGTCCGGCGCGTCTTTGTCGGGGGGTCCACGACCCGCCTACGAATGGGATATCCAAAGCGCCGATCGGGGGTGGGGGGATAAAGCAATCCAGCGTTGATGCTAAATATCCATAAGGAAATTATTATCCGGGGTTATTTAAACGAACGAGATCAAAATGGCGGACGGTGTCGTAAGCAGCTCCCCGTACTGCTCGGCAGAGCATGCAAAAAGTGAGGTCAATTGAACAGGTGGCTTCTTTGGGCGCGCCGCAGACTTGCTGCCACATTGAACCAACAAAATGTGACCAATTTTCGGAAGCGCAGCTCTCACGAAAATCATTGATGTTGAACATTCAGTCTCGTCAAATAGGAAAAAAAAAACACTTCAGTGAGTCCTGTTGAGTTGGTTTGTTTAGTTCGGAAGTTCATTTTTTTTTTTTTTTCAAATTTTTCGTAAGACTAGTTATCACTAATCATTTTAACAATTGTTTTATATTGATATCGACTGCAAAAATAGTTGAGTCAGTCTATACATTTTGTAGGAAAGCCACCTAAAATAAAATCTGCCAATTAAAAAAGTTTTCCGTTCATAACCAACTTTTTCCAAGTTGTGCTATTTTTTTTTTTTTGTCGAAAATCCCCAAACATGATTTTTATTTTTTCATTTCAGCAGTTATTGAACAAAATGGTTAACACTGAATGCGGTCGAAACACTGGCGCGAGTCGACGAAAAAAAAGTGCTAAATAGCAGCGTTAGCATCACTACATTGTCACGCTAATGCAAATATTTCTCTGATGCGATAGTGCATTATATTTCATTAAAAATAATAATAATCAAAGATCAAGGCTGTAGAACTGGTAGCACAAGTCAACATGCCCCCTTGGCGAAATGAAAAATTAATTAAATTAAAACTAAATGAAAAATGTTCTACACTCAAATTGTGAGCAACGCTAATGAAATAAAACCTCGCAGCTGTCATACAGTGTGTATACATGAGAGTTGGGGGGGTGGCTGGGTGACATTTCTCTTCCCTGCCCGTCCTCCTCTTTTCCTTTTTTTTTCTTTTTTTTTTTTTTTCACACTTGCAGAATGTGCGGCCTTTGAAGGACTTGCGAAGCCGAAGGCATCCCGTTGCTCAATCAAACAGATTAAGTCAGTCAGACAAGCGGCGATCTGTCCCATTCGATAAAATGACTCTCGGCACGTCGCATCTCGAGCGACCCTCCGATGTCCATAACACCGTTTCTCGGGATGCCTCGCTCTTTTTTAGTGCACCGCCAGGTAGTGAGCGAATTTGCAGGGTTTTTTTTTTTTTTTTTTTCATACCGGTGCTCTTGCGCTCCCTACGGGGCCACGCATTGACTCCCAAATACCAAAGTCACCAAAACCTCATGAAAGTTAATCCCCGTTAATCCCTTCCAGTCTTGTACGTTTAAAGCACAGGCGAGCCAGTAATGAGGACATCTGTTTTCATATGGTCCTTGACACTTTAGCACCAGAAACGTGATGTCACGCTGTCCAAACGGGTGCGCGGCTGGCTGGCAGACAGCACGCCGTCCGGTGATTGCTTCTGACAGGCCGCTGACAGCTCTGGAGGTGAGGCGGGCGCACGGCAAAGGGCAAGCAGGGGATGAGCGGGGGCGGGAGGGGCGGCACGCTACGGGGGTCTATTTGAGACCCGTGTTGTCTCTTTCTCTCGCTTTATTTATTTATATGTCTAATATGTATACAAAAAAAATATATTTATTAGGGGGTGTGGATCTTGACTTGTCGTGTCAATTATGAGGGAGAAGAGTCGCCAACTTGAAAGTTGGATAGGTTTATCGTGGGAGTTTATCGTTAATCTTTAAAAAGGTAATTATTATGAGTGTACGTCAAATTTTCAAAAAAGTATTTTCTCAGCAGAGCTACTACCACCATTTGTCAAACATTCTGTACAGGAGACCACATCAGTGTGGTTGCGTGTGTGCGGCCGGCGAAGCAAATTGGTTGGCCGTCGTCTCGTCATGTGGCCAGTCTCCAGCGTGACCTTGCATTAGTGCATATGCTCACAGCGGGGTCACTTGGTTGAGGGCATGATCTGTCAGCTTTTGTTTGTTGAACGGCGGACAGCGCCAGCCTGCGAGATAACATATTTCACGCAATTAGCAAGTCCGCATCCAACGCACTCCATAAAGATAACAACAACAACAAAAATGCAGTTGCTGATTTGCCTTTATCGATAGAATCGTAGCATTTATGTTTTTGGTTCATCACTAACTGGTTTCTTATAAAATGTGTTGATTTTGACCGTTTGTCTGGTTCATATCATCTTGAAGCTATCGTGGCAAAGTGGACCGGTGGGCTTGAATTATTTTGCCGGCTGATGAAATGAAGCGTACGAAGCTTGGCGTAAATAGCTAGCAGCTATTCTCTTTTGGTACATGGAGGATCAAGTTACAATTGCAACGGTGCCTTGAGATACGAGTGACCCCCCGACTTCCATCCCTTCGCTACCTGAATGCTAACAATGGAAAAGCCCATTGTCACACCGACTAACGCATCTATGTGGTGGTCTTGTTACCCCTTGAGGCAACAGCTGTCTGAACTCAACAATATTCACAGGCATGTATTCTTTA
This sequence comes from Hippocampus comes, assembly GCF_001891065.2. NCBI lineage: Eukaryota > Metazoa > Chordata > Actinopteri > Syngnathiformes > Syngnathidae > Hippocampus > Hippocampus comes. Next base: position 186,680 of record NW_017806150.1, read on the forward strand.
TCCTCTCCAAAGAACGACCAATATCACTGCTGTACTGAGAAGCCAAAAGGAGCTGAGTTTCCAGTACAGTAACGGCTGACGTGTACGAGGAAACTTTGAGGTCATCTGCCAATAAAAGCCTGGCCTGCAATGCTTCAGATCAAGATGTGCAGATATGTGATCTGTTTACACATTTGTGCTTGTGCACCCTTGGCAGTGATGGAGGGAGCTTGACAGAGAGTGTCAGCACGAGGTTCGGCGGCGGCGCTGACGACAGGCGCCCTCTGACAGTCGCTCTATAAGGCTTGGTAACCAGCCTTTTTTTTTCCTGGGAGGTGTTTACTGTCACTGTGTGTTGTGGCTGCCTGGCAGCCCAATTTCTCCAGGCTGTCAATCTCCGCAGACACTAACCTGCCATGTTAGATTTGACCTCCACATGGGAGATTAGTGTCTCCCAGCTTCAGAGGCATTTTTCTTTTCTTTTTTTTTTTTTTCCTTCCTCCCTCGTACCAATTGTGAAACATCCTCTCCCCACCTCTTGCTCCGTGACGATACCTGGAAGAGAGAAGACCAGCATGTGCGCTCTTCTCACGATATTTCAAAGCAAAGCGAAGAGCAGCAAATCTATTTCAAAATAGTCTGAAAGCTAATTACGACAACACTTCTTCGTACAACCACAGAAAAAGCATATCTTTAGAAGTGACACGCATGTGGCAGCAGCCGATGGACATCGGGCTAACCAGCTAAGCTAGCATGATAGGCTAATAATACCACGCGCTTTCCTGTCAAATAGCACAACTCGAATATAAAACAACAATCACACAATATCCAAAAGTTTTTTTGCTATAAAACCGAGAGACCAAGCAAGGGAAAAAAAACAGAAGGTAGAAAGTGACCCAAATACAATACAAATACAATAGCGCGAATCTAACAAGCTAACGTATGAGTCTCCATCTTCAATAACCAAAATGAAAAAAAGTCAGAGCAGCATACAGAAGCAACTTGAATGCACATAGTAGAGTTAGTCGTGCCGTCGTCACGCGTGAGACTTGTCGAAGGCACCAACTGTGAGCGTGATGCAGTTTGCGCGTGGGAGGCCTCAGACGCCCGCCTGTTAATTAAGAGTGTTACATGATTACTCTCACACGCTGACTTACGTACGTAGCTTTCTGTATATAGACTACAGTCATTTTGGGGGGCGGGGGACAGGGGGGTGTACAAACCTTTTTTTGATGCTCGTTAACATTTCAATGAGGAAAAATAGCACAGCATATTGCGCTTCAGTTGAGTTTCCCCATAATTTGTTTTAGCATTAAGCTAGCAGACTGAAAATCTACGTGGTTGTTGAATACACAGTTTAACCCTCTTGAGTTCAGCTGAGAGGGGCATGAAACAACTTGAAGCCTCTTTTTTTGTTGATTTGTTCACTATTTGCAGATGCCATTCCGATGTTTTCGAAGGTCAGCCTCACTTTGACATCGTAAAATACAAAAGGCACACATTTAGCATTATTGGAGTATTTCACACCATATCTTGGTAGCAGAAGGTCCTCGGGACATTTGATACACGCCAAAGCTTCAGATGTAACTTCCCTGATACACGCCCGTCTTGCGGTAATTCCACTCTATAATCTGCATATCATTTTTTAGGCATCAATTGCATTGAATTTTCATCGTTAAGCAGCCCTCCATATGGAAACGGGGCGCATCCTATCGGAGGCCGGCCGCCGCCGTAACGATGTTTGAAAAGGGCCATCACACGTGGATTTACAGCGCGCCCCTCGTTCCTTATCATCAATTGACCGGCGCGCCGGCGACGGGCGGTTATGCCGTCACATAAAAATCCGCCGTTATGGCCCCGTGTTCTGTTTAGCTCTTGATCGAAATGCGGCGTCGCGTGCGCCCCCCCCCACCCCACCCCGCCCGTATTTCTGACCATGAAAATTATAATATGGAACAAAGATTAGAATGAAATTATCACGGCTGGAGGCGTTTACCCACAGGCCAAAGGGTGGGGAAGGAGGGGGGTGCGGGGCGGCGAGTGAACTCGGCCCCCCCTTCCCCAAGAATAATGATAATACATTAGAATGGGCGAGCAGCGCTGTTATTGCTGTACATTATGTATGTTCAATTTATACTAGCTCACATGGGCCAACCTCGAGTGACGGATAGGTCGTTACTTGCCGCGCCAGTGAACACTTATCAGCCTTCCCGCTGCTGTTTATGGCCGCCGTGAAGAGCGCTTGTCAGTCAAGGTCACTGCTTTGTGTGTCCTCCTTTAACAGTTCCTTCTTCACAGTTGTTGAACTTTGTGTGCTCACTAAGTGGCCGGGGGAGATGGTGTGGCGCAGAGGTCCCTGCCGCATTTATATATGTACCCAAAAACTCTGGTTAGGTTATTTTCGTGAAGGCTTGTAATTGAGGTGGCACCACTTTGGGACTCGGGGGATTTATGATCGTTTTATTTTATCCTTTGGGTTTAGGGTTAGATGTAAGGTTGGGTGGTTCGGGGTAAACGGGATTCGCGTAAGTGGGGTATCGCTAGAGTTTGCCTGAAGGACTGTAAAATCCACCACAACATATTCGCTTTAAAATATCCAAAATATTGGTAGTCAAATTTCCGAGTTGCAAATCGTAGAGGTCTTGTCGGGGGCGAGGTTGTCTCCTTCCAACTTCTGCGTCTGGCCATGAAGCACCTTTCCCGATTGGCACTCCAGGGTTGGACTTACGTTGACCTACCTGACTTTTTGGGCCTGACGGTTGGATACATTGTTTTTTTTAATGGATTTCCCTGCAGAAGCTTTTTAAGGATATATTTAAATATGTTTATTTTTGCTTTGGCCATCTTTTCAACAGCTGTACAGTTACGTTACACCGATTTTTTTAAATTTAGTTTTTACCGAATTGTCGTTCTTTTACTGCCCAGAAGCGACGTCATCGGGAAGCGCCGCCAATATATTTTAAGTAGTTGATATTGGCTCGGATTATTTCTTTCATAAATTTTCAAAATATTGCGTTTAGGTTTCCCTATTTTCAGGCACATCAAAAGCACTTCATTCAATTCCATTTAACATCGTTGTCAGGAATGTTTTTATTAGACTGGTCCAGTTTACTGTTCAGAGGAGCCGTGCGAGTCTGTCTGTCAATTTTTTTTGGGACGCCAACGATTCAACCTCCATTTAAGAATCGTTTTTATGTCCTTTTGGTTGTGAATGTACTTTTTTTGTTTGTTTTTTTTTTTCTCATTTGGTTGATCATGGTCTGAATTACAATGTGTGTTTTCATTGTGCTGTGTTGGACCCTGGCTTAAAGACTTTAAATTTGAACTGCTGCACCCTCTGTGTGATGCTTATAAAAGGAGGCTCAAATTGCTGTAACAAACAAGCTGCTTGTTCCAGTCGTGTGTGTGTGTGTGTGTATGTGTGTGTGTATGCGTGTGGTGTATACGGTAAGTTCGGCTGACAGGATCCAAAGAGCCTCCTCTAACTGGAGGGCCAATGCTAATGCTTGGCTGGTTGCGTTACACCAGCTAGTGCCGACATCAGAAGTGGCCCGCAACGCAGCACAGAGACTCGCCCAGGGATACAAACAAGATTTTGGTTGCCTGATATCTCTTTTTTTTTTTTTTTTTTGTAGTTGTTTTGTTTTGATTTAGCCCGCAAGCGCCTGATGTTTGTCATTGCCAGACAAGTCGTAACTTGCGCACACATACATTAGCTTGCTGAGGTAAAAAAAAAAAAGGGTCTCCTCATGGTGATTGTCAGTGTTGGTTTGGCTTTTGTTTGGATCATTTACTTGAACATTGACGACTGACGGTTCTGTTTTTATTGCTGTCATTATGGGAAAATTCAAGTGTCAAATCATATATAGTGGCAAGGGGCATTCATTTGCTCAAAGTCCCTATATTTGCACAGTTAAATAATGTGAAAACAGTTCTAAAAAATGACTGAAATACTTTAAAAGAATTGAAAAAAACGTCTTTTTCGGAACGCAGGGGGTGGCTCCCCCTGAAAAAAAAAAAAAAAACAACTCCGAAAATTAAAAAGACTGAAAAAAAAGTACAAATAGGTGAATCTGCAGGGGATCCACTGTATGTAGTAATTTGGGATATTTAGCACACCTGCTGACTAATTTAAAGGGCGGTGCAAAAAAAAAAAAAAAAGTTTGATTAAATGGTTTTGGCAATTTTATCAACTGGTCGTTTGGTTTTTTTGTGGGGGGGACAGTTTATTTTGTTATTCCTGTTTATTTGGGGTGTAATTCCACGATCAACCACCAAATGGTGGCACACTATTTTGTTTGACACGATGCCTTCAAGAGAAGAAGACCGAAAACAGGAAGTATACTGTATCAGCTCAGCTGAGTTTTTACTGAACATGACTGAAAGTGAAATCCTCTTTAATCCTGCTGTTTATGCCGACAGAAAGCGACAACTATAGGTTTGTTTTATAATCATTCATCTTTGGGCATGATTCTTGATATATATTGTGAGATGATACATGAAAGTTGGATTAAATCTGTATTTACAGGCCATACAGATGGTCTTTATTTTTCATTTTGTTTGTTTACCTTGAGGTGTTTATTCAACAGCGAGAAATTAAGGCACGGCATTTGTACCTGCGTGCTATTAGCTCCATATTGCAAGCGCGGTCGTCTTTTCCAAAGACAAATCCCTCTCTGGTTCTTTGTCCGCCATGTTCCTCCAATTGTGGGCGCGCTTCCATTAATCCAAATGGACAATGCATGACAAGGTGCTTTTTATTGTCATCATTTGTCTTGTAAAGGCACCATCATTTACTTTCCTTCTACTCCCCCTCCTCTTCCACAGTCCCGCTCCCCCTCTGTAAAAATGAACACTTCCTTATTCGCTGATTTAAAGCCACTGTGAAAAATTGGAGAGTGTAAAAATGTTTTTGTTTTTTGTTTTTTTTGGTTGCAATTCCTTTGAGGTTTTGCCCTTCCGGAGGCGTCACCTCTGAAGACTTTGGGCGCTGTCATTTCACGACACGCCGTGACGCGGTTGACACTCAGTCTTTCTGACAGGTGCTGGACGGCCATCTTAGGCGAGCTGGCAGTCTTTCTCCGGGTAATGTGGGCGAAATGTACAAATACGAGCATGTGTGGCATTAGTGATCCTTGTGATGACAGAGCAGACGACACCGCTGCTTTTGAAGGGAATTGCCATTGAGCAAGTCCATTCAGTCATGGAATAAATAAATGAAGTAAAAATAAAAATAAAAAAATACGTTTCTGTGCCTTCCTTGGCCACCTGGGGGCAGTGCAAGCATTGGACGACTTGACACCTCTCAGCTCATCTGTGAAACACGAGTCGTATTTCTTCTTCACAGAGGATAAAGAATATATGATTGTGTGTAGTTATGTTGCCGGTCCATTTGTGGTCGGTCGTTTTATAGTGGTGTGATAGCACCGCAGCAAATGAGCGTTAACATGAAGCTAGCAGATGGAAAGGCTTGACCGTGTTTTAAAAGTGCCACGTGTAATTCACTGTTTCAGTCCAATCCACTTTTATAAGAAAATTAATTTTCTTTTTTTTTTTTTTGTCTTGTCACATACAAGGCTGACTATGCTAACGAATAATGTGCAGCTGTCACTCAGATTGGCGGTCAAGTACAAAAGTGCGACGATTGTTCATTTATATTTTGTTTGCGAAATAAACGCCATCAGTTTTAACTATTTATTGTTACAGATTGAATGTTTTCTGTGACGATGCTCCCGACTACAACTTTCACGTTCTTGACATTCACCTCTGCGTACACGGCACAGTTGGCACATACATTACACTGCCGCTGCTCATTTTTCATCGCTTGGTGCAAATACGGCGTTTGCATAAATAAACACGCAGTCGAAGTGAACGCTTTGTTTTTTTGTCAAACCGGCTGGATCGCAGAAATTCATCAATTTAATACCGATGTGTTGCGAATACGGCGTTTGCATAAATAAACACGCCGTCGAAGTGAACGCTTTGTTTTTGTCCAACCGGATGGATCGCAGAAATTCATCAATTTAATACCGATGTGTATCAAATGGACAGTGGTGGAGGCCACAGGGTGCAAGCTTGTGTTTTTTTTTTCCTGCCTGTGGAGAGACGATGTCGGTCATGAAATGTTCACACAATCTCGCCCTGATTGAGGCTGAGGTGCCCTTTGCTAAAAAGACCCCCCCCCCGAGATATGAAGGGACACTTTTAGATCGCAACATCGCAGCTCTCTCAGTATTTATCTGCAATTTTTTTTTTTTAACCCTTTCAGGGACAGCGGTTAATCCAGTGGACAGCTTATCATGTTATGATTATTTGTGCATGAAAGGGTGAAATGTTTTCAGTGGAAAGTCTTTGGTCGGCATTTGATTTGTTGCATTTTTTTTCCGTCAATTGGATAAATCAAATAAAACTGCGGCCTTTGCCATTTGAAAAATTGCCATTTTACTCCACTGCGATGTCGATTTGAATTCGATGAAGAGTTCAACCCGAATAATGTGTACAGGTCGTAGTGCGTGTTTACGTCTCAGCCGGACCTCTTGAGTCCGCATTAATTCTCCTAATTTTTGCATCTGTGTTCGTTCACGAAAACAGCTGTTGAATTTTTGAGGCAGATCAAAGGCGACAGGGCCCGAAGTTGTCCGTGCTCGTTCGGCTCGCTTGGCTTTGACGTGATGGCTGCTGGCGGTGTTTTGTGCTGAACTCAACATCTGTGACAACCGCCACTGACCACTTCGACCCTCCCTCCCGCTTCTTTCCCTTTATTTATTTTTTATTTAAACATGTTTCTCACCATCCTGTTTTGCTTCCTTTATTGCCTTCCAGGATGGCCCCGCTCCAGGAGCGCAGAAGCATTGCAAAGGAGGGGGGGAAACTGCGGCGCCTCTGGATCGCTTTCCCCACGCCAGGGTCCATCGGCGTCAAGGCCGCATCAGCTGGTCCCAACGTGGCGAGGTCATCTGAACATCTGGCCCCTCCGCTGTGCTCTCTTAGGTCAGTGGGTAGCATCTGTTGGTGGACCGCGCCACCGTCTGCACGCGTGACAACGAAACCTCGCAAAATGTGTCGGATGAATATCCGTCGCGGGCGTAAATCTAAATAGTCTACACACCCCTGAACAAATGTCAGCATAAATCATTTCAAAACTTTTTCTCCCCTTGTGGCCTGGAGTCTCTACTCCCATTTAACCCGCGTTTGAATTCAGAACACCGTCTATGAGGGTGTGCACACTTTTGCAAATATGATTTCAGTTCGATTTGTTTTTTTGTTTTTTTTTAATGGAGGGGGGTCGGAAAATCGAACTGAAATCATATTTGCAAAAGTGTGCACACCCTCATAGACGGTGTTCTGAATTCAAACGCGGGTTAAATGGAAGTCGGCAAACCTGCCATCACGTAAAACGATGATGTGTTTTACCTCGGGGTCTTTCCTGGCTCAGCACATGATTGGCTCGCTGTCCTCGTGTGTGTATGTGTGCGTGCGTGTGCGGTCGCAGGGAAGTTGGAGTCGCCGGGCAGGAATTATTGAACAGAGAGGTGGCTGACAGCGGAAGCAAGCAGATGTCACAGTCATAAAGAAATACACAAGCGCTGAATTAAATATGAAGCGTGGCACAAAGAACGCGCGGCTAGCCCAAACTCTTATCCCCCCCTCCGCCTCCCCTTTTGGCCGAAGGCGGCGAGTCTCATTAAAGCGGCGAGCGGCCACCGATTGGCCAGGTGATGCCGTGATAACAAGCGCGAACGACGGCGGTAAAGCGGCGGTAGGTGAGACAGCTGTTGGCAGCATACTGCCCCATTCATTATTCACCAGCTACGGGGGTCTCGGCACGCCGCGTGCCATGTCAAAATGTTTGAAGGCATTTACGCCACGGCGGCCCAGCGATGAAATCTGTACAAAAGAGCCCAATCTGACAGAATGTCCTCGGAACATTGTTGTTTTACCACCAAGTGTTTTGCTTCCCACTCGCTTTTACACTCGGAGAACTACAAGTTGCTCTGAATATTTGATGGCAGATCCCTCACTTGCAGTATATCTTTGTATTGTTTTTTTTCTTTTTTTTTTTTTTAACCATATCATTGTTGAACCCTTTCAGGGTCAGCGGTTACTGCAGTGGACAGCTTATCATGTTATCAGGTTACAGGGTGCGTGAAAGGGTTAAAATAAAAAAAAAATTAAAAAAACAACACACTCATATCTAAGTAAAAGCGACGTTTAGAATTGTGCAGAATGAATGAAATAATTGCTATCATTATGCTGCATTGATGTGATTTAAATCAGGGATGGGCAATTGGCAGCCCGCAATCCATGCGGAGTTGCCCCTTGATTCATTTTCCAAAAATAAAATTTGTGCATATTTTTAAAAAATTATTTAATTATTAAAAAAAAAAAAATATATATATATATATATATTTTTTTTTTTTTGTTAATGTACACACAGTACTGCTGCGCTGTATCCGAGTGCCTGTGAAGGCGTGCAGCAGCGCAAAGAGGATTGCAAGTCTCCGGCCAACGGGGTGGAGGGATGCCATTAAAAAGGCAAATGTGATTAAGTTTAGTAAGCGCGCCCTCGTCTTGGCGATTGTCAGCAGGGGGTCGGGCTAAAGCGATGTGACACGGAAATTACTCTCCCTCCTGGCGGCTTATACGACTCGTCACTCCCAGGAAATATCTGGGCGATGGCGCGACTGACAAAACCGCTCCCGTCTAATAGACTATTTGTCCAGAGATACCGCGCGTCGGTGCTAAGTGATCTATCGCGCAGAAGCTAACAAAAGTGTTTTATCAAGTCTTCGTCGTCTTCCTCTCCCGACCCACCGCCGCGCCGCTAGCATTATCGCGACGCCGAGGGAGACATACATTAACGCTTTGGGGCGACACATTAGAAAATGTTGAAATTGTTTTGAAATGAGACGGCCCCCCCACCGCGCGGAGTGACATTTAGCATCGCGCGCAAACACAGCACGGGTGCCTGGCGTAAGGAGCGCTAACCGTGAAGGACAGCATGCGGATTAGCACAAAGGTTACGTTGCTCGTGGTGTCACGGGCTGTTTGACATGATCTCCACTAGGGTGATAATAGTTTGGGATTTCTTATGATAGTTGTTTTTTTATTTCATTTTGACTCTTGTTTCTTTAAATTCAGTTGCTTTTAACTTTTTATTACTATTATTATTTTTAAGAGCAGATTTTTTATTTTTTTATTTTTTGCAATATTTTTATCCAAAAGCTTCGAGGTCAGTTTTCTTGATTAGTTTTAGTATTAGTTTTATTTGTTTACTTTTTTTAAATATGGAATATTTGTCAAGTGCAAGAAAAATTACAATTTTATAAGAATAAAATCTGAATTTTACAAGTGTTTTTTTTTCCTAGGGTTGAATACTTTTTGTCATTTTTTTCCCTCATTCCTACTGCGTCAAAATTTGCTTCATCAAGCTCGGTGGGATATGTTGACACATCCACAACAATGTACTTTTGTTTGGGTTTTATTGTTAATATTTTTGAAGACAAAATCAACATGAGAGCCCACTTATACCATGTGTGCTTCATACAGCACTTCATACACCTCTCCGTGTGGCGTATAGTTGTTAACTTAGCGTCTATCCCATTACGAGTGGCACTTTGAGATAAATGCCTCGCTCCCCTCCACCCGCCATCAGGTTTTATATCAAACGACACGTGCCGACTCCCCGGCTGCAGTTATGTTGTTTCTGCAGGAAATAAACAATCGCTTCGGAGCCAGGGTGTGTGCTTGCGCGCGTGCGTTTCAAGTCGACGGTTGCACTTCTTGCCGTGGCAGGTGACAGGTTAACTCTGCTGTGTAATTTCCAACCCCGCTGATCGGGCGGCCCTTGATTGGATGTGAGCTCGTAAATATCCCGTGATTAATCAAAAGGGCTTGTTCTGCGTGGAGCATCGCCGTGTCACCTTCACAGCCAGGGGAGCAGCGCCGCCGCCACCACCACCACCGTGTTTAGTTCGCTCATTCGGCGGCCTTCAAACTCCCGAGGCTTACTTCAGAGTCCGGCTCTTCGCAGACTGACAAGGCTGGATGATATTTAGATGACATGGGGCTAATAATTAATTGCCAAGAATTTTGTCAATCGCAAATTAATATTCAGTCAGTGATATTCAGTGTAACAAGAGTGAGAGAATATTTTGCGGAGTCATTATTGGCCAGATTTTTCAAAAGTCGCCATGATGGCACTGCACTACTCAACGTCAACATTTTTCGAAATTTTTCCCCCAAAAATAAATCGGTCTTAATTTTATGTGGTGGAAATCTAATCTAGAATAAAATGAATGTATCAGAAAAATATCATCGTGCCACAAGGAAACAATGACTAGAACAAAGCCGATTTCTTATGACAGGTGTGTTTTTGAAAATGTGTTTTGGTTTTTTTTTGTGGTAATATTGTGACACAAATCGCACATTAATCTCACGAGAATAACATGTATTTGGAACAAAAAGCCTTATGAGGATGATATTGCATTTTTCCAAGTATGTAGCTTTTTATTTATTTGTTTTTTGTGTGTTGAAATTGTATGAAAGAAATAATTAGATGGGGAAAAGGTTTTCGCACGAAATGAGTTGCAATCTTATGAGGGGTGGAAAAAGTTGTGATCGTCTGAGGAAAAAGTTCTAGTTTTTTTTTTAGAATTTTGGCAGTTTAAAGCCTCTGGGGGAAAAAAAAAAATCACGAGGACGATTTTTTATCATTTCGAGAGAAATCGGTCTCGATCTGATGAGAATGCAAAATTAGAAAATGGTATGTTTTAAGAATGTTGATGCTTTGTGGCAATACTCGTGGAGGAGAAAAAAAAAACATCGTAATCTTGTGAGAATAAAATTATTGTCCAAGAAACTTACAATCTTCCAAGAAAAAAAGTCGCATTACACAAGGAAGTAGTCACAAGAGGGGAAAAAAGTCGGAATCCTACGGCAATAAAGTCGTCAACATACAAGAACGAATGTATGTGTGTGATTATGTCATTTGAAATTTATTCCAAGAATTTCCAAAAAAGAAGTGCAATGTAATTATTTCCATCTTGCCGGGAGTCACGATGCCACCATTCTGGCACGTGCTCTTTTTAAAAACTGGATTTCATTTCCAGGTTGGCTCGCAAGTGCGGGTCTATTGAGAGGTTTGCTTTGCCTCGCTATTAGACGTGACACAAAGACAGCGAGAACAAGCGCCAGCCTCCCATCCTTTTAATTACGACATCGTTAGCGCAGAAATCGTCCCTGGAAACAAATTTGTAACATGGCGCGTGAAATCGGGCCAACGCCGTAGTGGGTGATTATATTAATTAATAGACTGAACTCATTATGTTTAGCTGTAAAAATTAGTTAAAGTGACACTGCTAATTAACCAGTGCGCTCTGCTGCCTTATAGTAACTTTTTTTTTTTTTTTTATAATCGGTTCTCTCGGCAAATCCATTGTGATGTGCTGACTCTCGCGTGTTATGTCGCCGATTACCGCCGCGACTCTTTTGATTGTCACTCGGAGAGGCCGCGTGGGACACGCGTGTCATGTCAATAACGAGTCCGGAGTCCACTTCTCCGTCCTCCGCGCAGCCAAGTCCAGACCTGTCTGGGGGAAGCCGCGTCTCTTAATTGCTCTCGCGTGGTGGGGCAAGCCGACTCGCCCGTCCCACATGTCACCTCTGCCAAGGCTCAGCGCGCGTCGCTGTCAGTGGGCCCCACCAAATCTTCCTAACAAGCTCGCTGTTATATAAAAGGCTGCTGCAAAAAAAGGGGGATTTCAAGAAGGGTTCATCTTCAATGGAAAAAATGGGAAGGAGCCACCGTCAATGGGCCGGATCGGTTAATATCCCAAACAGCGGACGCGAAAAGATTACGTGTTGATGCTAACGGCTTGCGCGGGTGAAACAATGCAAACTCCTCAGGAATTTTGTTGTTTGTTTGTTGTTAGCTATTCAATGGATTTTTTTCATCATCGTAAATTTTCATTTCATTTTGACTGCTGTTTTTCCAAATTTAACATAAGATATCCTTTATTTGTCCCACACTGGGGAAATTTACAGTCGACAACAGCAAAATTGGGGGTAGAAAGAGGAAAAAAACAGTGTTTGCATGCACAAAAATGAATGTTTCAGAAGAGAGCTGTACACAGTTCAATATAAGTGCAATATAGATATAGATATCTATAAGCATATATGCAACTGATTTAAGGTGGCTGTTGCTATTTACAATTGTTACTGGTTTTTCCATGTATTTTATTTTTTATTCAGCAGCCTGACAGCAGTCGATAGGAACGAGCGGCGGTATGTTTTCTTTTATTTTTAGGAATAGTTTGTTTGTTTTTTTTTTAGACAGGCTATTTGTTGAGTGCGAGATCGTCACGATAAGTAGTGTCACAAAAGCTCCATAAAAAAACCCCCATTAAAAAAAAAATTTAATTATGAACAGCGAGGGTAATATGTTTTTTCAATCGTATTTATTTGAGAAAAAAAATACAGAGGTGGCTCTGCTATTTACAATTGTTACTGTTTTTTCCACGTATTTTATTTTTTATTCAGCAGCCTGACAGCAGTCGGTAGGAATGACCGGCAGTATCTTTTCTTTTCTTTTTAGGAGTAGTTTTTTTTTTTTTTTTTTTTTAAGACAGGCTATTTGTTGAGTGCGAGATAGCAAAAATTGTCACGAGAAATAGTGTCACAAAAGCTCCACAAAAAACCCCCATTAAAAAAATATTTAATTATGAACAGCAATTTTTTTTTTAAAGAGTAATGTTTTTTTTCAATCGTATTTATTTGAGAAAAAAAATACATATGAGAATACAGTTGGAATAATAAAAAAAAATCCATATTTACTGTATTAATACTCTTTGTTAATATGGTTGCATTTTCCAAGAATCATATTTTCATCCTTTCAGGGACAGCGGTCACGACAGTGGTCAACTTTTTTCGAATTACATTTTTCACTAATAATACGAATACCTTTTTGCAATAATCCCAGTCAATCCATGTTTATTATATTATGAGAGTATTTAATTATTTTTTCTCCAAGAATGAAACTTTCCAGGAAGGCGGCACGGTGCTCGCCTGCTTAGCGCGTCTGCCTCACAGCGCAGAAGTTCAAGGTTCGATTCCGACTCCGGCCTTCACTGTGTGTGAGTTTGCATGTTCTCCCTGTGCCTGCGTGGGTTTTCTCCGTGTTTATTATATTATGAGAGTATTTAATTATTTTTTCTCCAAGAATGAAACTTTCCAGGAAGGCGGCACGGTGCTCGCCTGCTTAGCGCATCTGCCTTACAGCGCAGAAGTTCAAGGTTCGATTCCGGCTCCAGCCTTCACTTGTGTGAGTTTGCATGATCTCCCTGTGCCTGCGTGGGTTTTCTCCGGGTACTCCGGTTACCTCCCACATTCAAAAAACATGGATGGCTAATGTAACACTCTAAATTGTTCCTAGGAATGATGGATGGATGATTGAAACTTTCAAGGAGACTTCACGTTCAAGGCAAAACAAGCCCGGTGTCTATCAAAGTGTCCAAACACTTTGCTAATTTTGTTCCGCTCGGCCGTGAGAACGGACGTCGGCAGGAATGAAGTTCCCCGAACGCTCTGGCGATGGGCGTGAGTGAGTTTGACAGGCCCGCTGAAATATGCTCGGCTCTTACCTTTTTTCATTACGCCAGCATGCAAATTTGGGGTTCGCCTCCGGAAAGGTCATTAAAAATGTGACAGATCAAACAAACCCGCCAAGAGTGGCGGACAAAATCTCACTTTTCACATTTTTCATCTCGCTGCTGCTTGCATGGAAGAATGACAGGAAAAAACGAATAAAGTTGCAGTCTTACAACAATAGATGCCTTTTTTTTTTAGAACAAATTAGATTTGGTATCAAAGAAAAGAATAATTTTATGAGAATGTTTGAATTTGTTTTTTTTTTTTGGTTTTTTTGGTCAGAATTTTTCAAGAAAATAGTTTTGTAAAGGTGAGAAAACATTTTTGAGACAGGTTCAGTCCCAAAAAAAAAAGTCAGGATACTGCTGAAATAAATCTGTATTTTTTTTAAGTTGGCATCACGCAATAGACTTTTTTTTTTTTTTACAACAAACTATTTTTTTTCCTGTAAAAATATGATGGGAAAAAAAGTTATTACCTTGAGAGAATAGTTGTAATTTTACAATAATTTTTTTTCCCCCTAATCTTACTCGAATCAAGTTGGTATTTATCATTGTTGTTTAGGAGAATAAAGCGGGGGGAAAAACACTTGAAATCAGGAATTGTAACTTTTGGGGGGAAAAAATGTTTGTAACCTTACTACAATGAATTGGATTATTATTTTTATGATTATTTTTGTAAAATGTCATAACATTGCGAGATTAGGTTTTCATTTTTTGTGAGAGTAAAGTCATCATTTTATAAGGAAAAATGTTGACTAGAATATGTTAATTTTTAAAGAAAAAGTCATAATATCGCCAGAATAAAGTTGTAAGTTTCCCTTGGACAATTTAATTTCTTGTTTGGTTGAGCGGCGTTTCCAAGCGACATTTGTCTCTTGACTTGAGGAGGTGACGAATTATGAAGCGGAGCCGTAAGCGACAGTCAGGGAGGTGAGCGACGGGGTCATTAAGTGCTTTTATAGCCTATCAGCGTTGTCATTTCCACGCCGTGGCTTTTTTTTTTCTGCACCATAAGGCAGGTTAGATGTTAGAACTGAAGCTCGGTTAAACACAAATGCGAATTGACTTACGGACGCAAGCCTGCTTTTCCAATGTCTTGATTATGGATGGGATGATAAAACCAAAGTCAATGGGAAACCTTTCAAAGCATTTCTTGAAATCAATCCGTCCGATTTTTTTTTTTCCCCCATCATTTTTAATCCAAGGTGCCAAAATGTTGTTGCTAGTTTTTCATCACATCTATACGACTTTGAAGTGATTTTGAATAGTCTGTAAAAATATACAACATTGCTTTGGAAATTTGTGTTTTGTTATTTTTCCAAAGTATAATTTTTTAAAATTTTGGCTAAATTCCTTTCAAATTATTTGGAATTGTGTCCCAGAGTTAGTCTTGAAGTCCCATGACATTTAAAGGCTTTGTAAAGTAAAGTAAGTCAATTCATGTTTAGGGGGTGAGTGCAAATGTTGCGAAAAATATATTTAGAAAGAGTGATTCAAGACGTTAGCATTTGTTAGCATCCTGGAGTGCAAATGTTGCGAGAAATATTATATTAATATATTTAGAGTGATTCAAGACGTTAGCATTTGTTAGCATCCTTTGCTAGGTGACGTTAGTTATGCTAATTTGGCCAACTCTTCGTGGGACTTTTGTTGTGATAACTGCTGTCAGTTAGTATTTGTTAGCATCCTTTGCTAGGCGATGTTAGTTGTTCGACGTTAGTTGTGCTAATTTGGCCAACTCTTCGCGGGACTTTTGCTGTGCTAACTGCTGTCGGTGTAGAATTTACCTTTCATAACGTCATTAATATCCGAAACAATGTAAACAACACACTTCACGGTAAAATAATTCAAACTCTACGTTGAGACCAAGATGTCTAGGAATGTAGCCAAACATTTTAAATGATGTATTTTTATTTCATCTCTCACAGTTTTATAAGAAAAACAGAATTTGAATTAGTCACAAGGGATTTAATAAATCGAGCCTCAAGTCATGACTAAACATCTCGTGAGCATTGGAAATGGGAAGCGGCCTGGTTTCTCATGAAAGGACGATAGCCAATCCCGCCAGAGCGCGTGACCTTCAACCACAGAGCCGTCCTGTTAATTGTCCAATAATAAAATGTTTTTTATTGTGCAAAAAGTCTTTAGCTTAATTGAATGTGGCCCAATTTCCATTTGCTGACGCGGCCAAATCCTTGCCTAGCTTTCTCCGATGGCCGCGACGTTTTCATGACATAAAATCCGCGGGCCTATGCAGTACCCATTAGCACCCGCTGATCCTTGGTGGGGGCCCTCGCGTCTTGGCATGTTTTAATTAGCCTCATCAAGGCGCTAAGTCGTGCTCATCGCCGCCTTTTGCACTCTCATTATTTGATTCCATCATGTTCTTTGGCTCCCAGGCTCAAAAAGATGACACAAGTCGAAGCGCGTCTCTCGTTCTGCCAAGTACGTGACCTTGAAAGCGCTGCCCAGAAAATTACCCACGATTCATAGTGCTATATTGCGTACTCTGAAAGGCTAATACAATAAAGGAAAAGTTGAAAAACACCTTTTTGTGAATTTTTTATTTTTTTATTAATCTGTGGATTCACTGGAAAGACTCCCTGCCAGGAGCTTCGGTGTGATGTGAAGTGAAAGCCAAGATGAGTTTTGGCATCGGGCGGCCATTTTGTGTCTGGTCCGATGAGCGCTGTCGCTGGGTGTCACTTTGGCTAGTCGATCATAGGCGGCCGCGCTAGGAAAGAATGACCAGGATGTTTCTTGAAAGATGAACATGGAACATTTTTGACAGTAATGTTCATTACTTTGTAGTCGTCATTCGCCTGTTTACATGCTTTTTATTTTTGTTGAGTAATATATGACTATATACTATCTTAATTCTTATTTTTTTCTGTCTCTCACCCATTGCTCTAAAAGAAGGTCAGACCTGACATCTTTCCATGTACAGTCATGTTCTCTTTCTTTGTCAGCTGGGAGGACATTTTAGCCCAATTTTGGCAGCGTGGCGAGACATGTTGTTTTTATACACGAGCTGCTGTGCCCACAACTGATGCCCAGGCGCTCACCAGCATGTGGACAGGCTAACGTTCAGCTTTTCGGAAAGACACTTCCGAGATCACTAGATCGATCACAAACTCAGAGCGAGCGGTTCAGTTATTTAGAGTGCCGCAAAAAAAAAAATGGAGTTGCGGAGCCCTGTGCGTCAGGCAGTACACGGGAAGCAGACAGTTGAAGCACGAGCCGGTGACTCCAGGCTTCGTTCAGAAATGAATATGAGCGGAGCCACGCGCTTCCTCTGGCAGCACATGAGGCTTAGTAACTGTGTGAGTTTTTCCTTTTTAGTTTAAAATGGCTTACCTTAACCAGAATCCTTCATCACATTGTAGCTTAACGTACAACGCATCTTTTGGCCCAGACATGTTGTTTTCATACACGAGCTGCTGTGCCCCACAACTGATGCCCAGGCGCTCCCCAGCATGTGGACAGGCTAACGTTCAGCTTTCGGAAAGACACTTCCGCGATCACTAGATCGATCACAAACTCAGAGCGAGCGGTTCAGTTATTTAGAGTGCCGCAAAAAAAAAGGAGTTGCGCAGCCCTGTGCGTCAGGCAATACACGGAAAGCAGACAGTTGAAGCACGAGCTGGTGACTCCAGGCTTAGTTCAGAAATGAATATGAGCGGGAGCCACGCGCTTCCTCTGGCAGCACATGAGGCTTTGTACCTATGTCAGTTTTTCTTTTTAGTTTAAAATGGCTTACCTTAACCAGATTCCTTCATCGCATTGTAGCTTAACGTACAACGCATCTTTTGGCCCAGTAAACCCTTGTTGTGGAAACCGAAAGCTCGTTGCCATGACTACCATTCTTCTATTTCTTTGTCTTCTAAATGGTAGACGAAGAAGAACATCCGCCGGTACTACAAGTCAACCTCGACTTCATGGAAAAGTTAACCGCCGTTATACCTGAACCTCACATGCATAGTGTCGTAGTTTTCGTATAAGCAAGACTGCAGTCGCCGTATTAGTCAAGGAGGTTAACTACCAATTCCCAAATTGGATAACTGTAATGGAAAGCTACCGGCGCAGACTGCTAGCATGCTATCCCGCAGGTGTAGAAAGACGGAGGGGAATATTGTACCTATGTCAGTTTTTCTTTTTAGTTTAAAATGGCTTACCTTAACCAGATTCCTTCATCGCATTGTAGCTTAACGTACAACGCATCTTTTGGCCCAGTAAACCCTTGTTGTGGAAACCGAAAGCTCGTTGCCATGACTACCATTCTTCTATTTCTTTGTCTTCTAAATGGTAGACGAAGAAGAACATCCGCCGGTACTACAAGTCAACCTCGACTTCATGGAAAAGTTAACCGCCGTTATACCTGAACCTCACATGCATAGTGTCGTAGTTTTCGTATAAGCAAGACTGCAGTCGCCGTATTAGTCAAGGAGGTTAACTACCAATTCCCAAATTGGATAACTGTAATGGAAAGCTACCGGCGCAGACTGCTAGCATGCTATCCCGCAGGTGTAGAAAGACGGAGGGGAATATGTTTGCGTTGATTAGCCGCTCCCTCGGCGTGCTGCAAATTGGCTTGTTTGCTCGGCGTAAGCACACAAACAGATGCCGTGTTGTGCGCTCGGGCTAATTCTCGGGTTATTTAGCGAAAGGGGCCCCGGCCGACGCAGGCTTCAGACAAGACGCGTTTGCGTGCTAATTTCGCCGGTGATATTCCGGAGGGGACAACCGGGCATCATTGCGCGCGCGCGCTGTGATTTATGCAAAAGAATAAGACCTTGTCTCTTCGCGTAAGGCCAACAAAGCAGCCGGCCGCTCTCTGCAATTTCACTCTTATTAGGAGAATCTGCATTTAGGAGGTACCAATGCTATCAGTCGAAATTAATCTGCTTTGACTGACTCCTAATGCCAGCGCAGTCAAAGAGTAATTATTGTCTGGATGGCTGTGCACCCGCCTCATCATCATAGCCATCGCCCACCCTCTCCGATGGGGGGGCCTCTCGCGTGGATCCCTCCACAAGCGACTGGTTTGGGCGCGTACGCCGGGCTCTGCCATTTAGCGCGCCATCAGAGTCTTGATTAGCCCGCCCCGCATTATTGTGATTAACGTCCACCCGGCAGACAGCTGTCCACTTGTCAGCGGCGATACGGCGGGAGAGTGCAGAGCGCACAACCAGAGATGGCTGCTGCATTTACACACACACACACACACACACACACACACACACACACACACACACACAAAAAAAAGGGGGGGGGGAGATGGTAATCTTGCTTGACT
>NW_017806150.1:205618-219124 GCF_001891065.2 Hippocampus comes
TGCCAAAGGTTATAATAGTGGGGTGTTTTTTTTTTTTTTAACCCCCCTCACCCCGCCCCAAAAAAAAAAATCCTCAATTGTAAAATTGTGGTCAGCAGACCTTTTCGTGCCGAACCCCGCATTGTCTTCTTCGTACAAGTGAACCTTTCTGACAAAAAAAAAAAAAAAAAGACAACTTCTGTGTTTTCCCAGTGTTTATTTTTTCCACCCCAAAAACGACTGTCATTGCGATACAAAATTGTATGACTGTAGACCAGGGGGTCAAACTCATTTTTGTCGTGGGCCACATTGTAGTTAGGGTTTCCCTTGGAAGGCCGTTATGAATTTCAGGAAACCATCTAAATGTTTAATCCCCTCCACATATTACATACACAGCGCACGCCGCACAACAAACGGATGAATCACTAGGTTCAAATCAGAAGTCAAGAATAATGACTGTTATTGTGGATTACATATGATACTTTGAAATTTTGGTCCAGACTTTAGCAAGCATCATGGAACTTGACGTGCTTGATTTGCTTTCGCGGGCCACATAAAATGGTGTGGTGGGTCAGATCTGGCCCCCGGGCCTTGACTTTGACACCTTGTGCTGTAGACTTTCGTTTGCCCTCAGACAAAGGAATAACCAAGAACATTTTTGAGGAGAATAGAGTTATTGTTTTGTCTCAGAAACTCTGCATTCATTATAATTACTCGCCGAAACTATGCCCCCCCTCCCTCGACCTCTTCCTGCTTTGGAGTCAGTTTTGATTACAAAGTAAACGCCGGCGCATCAGACAAGGAGTGTGTACGGGGAGAGGCGGGGTGGAGTCATACACGCTGATATGCATTCTATCAGAATGATTTATGCAAATTATGCACATTATTCCCGCAGGAATGTTTCTCTTCGGAAGTGCCAGGATAAATTGCCGGAAATTAGCCATAAAATTCACCGCGCGGGGTGAGCGAGGGGTGGGGTGCGAGGTGAAGGCCGTCGAGGAGCCAAGGACGTTGGGCCGCCACGGTTACGCTTGGCCTGGCTCGCCTTTCCCCTTGCTTGGCATTCATGGCTGTTAAATCCCTGCGCTCGTGGCGCTACAACGGAGCCGCCACTAGCCAGCTAAGCTAGGATACGCTACAACACGATTTGTTTTCATACTTTTTCGTTTCATTGGGGTCAAACTGTAAAAGGTATGGTTGGTTTTGTTACGGCAAAATGTAGAGAATCCTGGAAATAACAATTTTACAGACCGAAAGAGCGACAATTCAAAGATAGCCTCCGTAATGATTATGGGGTTATTGTAATTTTATTCTTATTTGGTCAAGCCTTAGTCAAAATACTTTTTTTCTGTAATATGTCGAATCGTCTTTCCTTATTGAAATGAATGCTATTAATCCATTCTCGACTCTGCATATTGCTCTACTGTATATTGTCTGTCTACATGTGTTGCTGCACTGTTAGTGTTGTAACATCGCCGTATCGCCGGTCTTTGATTTTTAAATTTTTTTTCTTTCATTCTTTGTTAGCGGGTTACATTAGCAGACTTTTCTAAGGAAATGCGATAAGGTCATTATTTAATGGAAATGTAATTCAGTCTCTCTGTTTTATGTTTATGTTGACCCTTATCTTTATTTTTTTAGAGACAATTTTAAGGATACATTTTCACAAATCCAGGCATTTCTGCATAATGATCAATGATGTTTAGTCATTTTGTAAGATCATAAAAATGCAGTCGATGAGATCGCCGTATTTTGATGGTTTTTAGCTATTTGCTCACGTTTTAAGCCTTGGCGGAGGTCCTCGAGCTCTATTTGTCATTTTTTATTTGTCCATTCCTAGCGTTATTGACCTTGTCCGTAATGCGTCTTAATCTCGAGATTACATTGTAATCAAAAACGTGTCGGGCGATCAGTTGATGAGCACTTTTGGACGTGTAAACAAGACCCTGTCAGCGTCATAACCTGGCACGCCTGCGGATGCATTATGGCCCCTTGGCTCTCTATTGGTCAGGTCTTGTATGTGTGTGTGTGCGCGAGCGACTCCCACCGTTATTGTGTCATCATCGTGTCTTTATTTCAACGCGGAGGCCGAAGTTAATGAACATCACAGACAGGAGATGAAATCCACCTCGCTTCGTTATGGCCCCATGGCTCTCTATTGGTCAGGTCTTGAATGTGTGTGTGCGCGAGCGACTCCCACCATTATTGTGTCATCATCGTGTCTTTATTTCAACGCGGAGGCCGAAGTTAATGAACATCACAGACAGGAGATGAAATCCACCTCGCTTCAGCATTAATGAACTCTGAGCGGGTCGCCATCTGCATATTGATCAGGCTAAGTGACACCCACTCCACCCCCTCGTCCCAACCGACCTTCTCACACGTGCTCCCGTACATAGTAGCGAGAGTGATGATTTTGGAAAAAGAATCTTGACTTAAATATTGCGATTACGATTTATTGTGCGATTTTTTTTTTTTCCTCCAAGGTTCTCTTCCAAGGGGTTTTTTTTGAAGTTGATCTTTTATTGCAATAAACAATATCAGATTTATTTTACAAAAATGTTTTGGTCTAGTGTTTTTGATTTATGATCAAATAAAGGCATTAACCATAAAACGTTTTTATGTGAAAAATGCTTTTTGGAGGCTTATCCCCATTTTTAAAGAAATTTGGAGATACTTTTTTTTTTCAATGCGTTTGAACTGACATATACCGTACACCGATTTTTAAAAATCATTATTTATTTATTCATTCATTCATTCCCCAGCTCGCTCCATATCTCCCGTGAACCGAACCACATTGTCCACTAAGGTTCTCTTCCAAGGGTTTTGTTTTTCTTTAACACCACAAGCAATAAGTTGATCTTTATTACAATAAACAATATCAGATTTATTTTACATAAATGTTTTGGTCTGGTGGTTTTGATTTCTGATCAAATAAAGGCAAATGAACCTTAAAACGTTTTTACGTGAAAAAGGCTTATCCCCATTTTTAAAGAAATTTAGGGATACTTATTTTTTTTCAATGCGTTTTAACTAACATGCCGTACACCGATTTTTAAAAATCATTCTATTTATTCGTTCGTTCATTCATTCTCCAGCTCGGTCCATATCTCCCGTGAACCGAACCACATTGTCCACTAGCTTAATGCTAACACACAATGCAAAAAGCCATGTAAGGGCTAACGAAACTAGCATCAATCTTGCAGTGGGATAACAAATGGTATAAAAAATAGACGGACAAATGATGTTACATTTTTTTGCTAATGCTATTGCTGCATTGATAGTGTCAACCCCAAATTTTAAAACCATTTTTCTTTTCAATCAATTTTTTTCATCCATTTAATCAATCTTGCAGTGGGATAACAAATGGTATAAAAAATAGACGGACAAACGATGTTACATTTTTTTGCTAATGCTATTGCAGCATTGATACTGTCAACCCCAAACATTTTTCTTTTCAATCAATTTTTTTCATCCATTTATGGGTTATCACTCTGAAAATAATGAAGTTTACCAACTATTTCAAAGAGCAAATCACCATTGGTCGTGTTTTTGTTGTTTTGGGGGGAGGGGGGGTTTCTCTCCACCGTGCTGTTTTGACCCCACAAGTGACTGCACTCTACTGCTATGACACATTTTAATCCCGCCGGAATAAAAGCACATCCGATTACAGCACAAAGAGTAAACAAGGATTAGGGGATTTTAATCTGATTAATATGGTTGCAAATGGAATATTTTGAGATGTCATCCAACAATCGCATTTCCTACAGAGTGGATAATCGTGAGTTATTTATTGTACTGTGCCCCCCCCATACCCACCCCCTGAGAAAAACACCATATGTTTACCTGACCTCACATATTAGTAGATTAGTTGCTCATTATGAAAACACGTTTGAAATGAGTCAGTCGCGCAATTGTCTCGAATGGGCAGCTAAATGGCGGCAACGCGAAAGCGAGCAGTGGGAAGTTAATGGGATGTTGCTAATTAAAGCTTCGTACGCTTATAAACAAACCTTTTAGTGTGTTTATATCCACATCGTAAAATTAAGTCTGTTAGAAGGCTGGTAAAATGAGTCTAAAATATTTTTTTAATGTTTTAAAAAAAAAAAAAATTAGGATAAATCAAAATGTTCCAAAATGACTGAATCACATTCAAAGGCATGTTAAAAAAAACGGGAGTCAGCGCACACCCGCCACCATTTAAACGGCCATTGAACGCTTTGGTGTTCTAGTAGGCTTTTCTTGACAGTTTTGCTAGCATTGTCGCAGAAGCCTAAAGCTATTTGGAACTGTTCAGAATTCCCTCCACCTGAACATAGGACTGTTTTTCTTCGCATTGACCTGGTGGGAAGGAATTATATAACCCGTTCAACGTAGCAACATAGCTTTTGCTAGTCAACAAAACCAAAAAAAAAAAAAAAGTCCGAAAAAGCTTACTAGAACACCTGAACTTGATTTGGAGTTCATCAGAGACACCGACTCGTGATAGGTTCATTCAGAACTCGGGCCACATCCCCAGTTATCAGCGGGTGTGGACACTTTTGCAAAGTTACATTTGGATCCTACCCGTCCAGGATTAATTGGAAACCGGATGGCATGCCTCTTGTCAACTTCAGAACATGAATACCCGATAAGGAACAGACATGAATTGAATGCGCCCAACGTGTAAACGCTCGGTTTGTGTACTTTTTACGAGGCAACGCAATACATGGCTCACGCTTGGGTGTCATTCGCTAAATTACCGCCCGGCGCCATGCCGCCACATATATCTCTTCACCATATATCTTTGCGTTGCTATTTTCCTCCCTGCCACAAGGCCAGGATGTCCCTCATCGCTGATAGGACGTTTCAATTCCATGCGCTGTATGTAGATTTGGTCTTCATCATCCCTTTTTTCTTCTACCAAGAGGATATGTTAAATTGGACATTTTATAGTGGGTATAAAAAGAAAAAAATAACGTTTGTGCTTGCTTTCGGGGTACCTGCGTTGCGTTTTATTGTCAGGCGTGGTTCAAGATGGAGTCTTGGATGTGAGCCCAAATCCAAGTCTTTTGATTTTGAGTATCTGCAACTTTCTCATTCAATGCTGATCAGTGGAAAAATCATGTGATAGGCCCTGATTTCTGATCTTGGGGTCAGGACAACCCGAGGCAACACTACTCTCAGTGCCTCTGTCAGCTACAATAATATTGCAATGCTTTTCCTAGAGGATAAAGAATATATGCCTGGCAGTATTACACTATCGTTTGTCTACATGTGTTGCTCCATCCTTTGTGTTAATAGTTTATGACACCTCACGGCACCTTGGTTGAAAATTACTGATTCCAAAAACATGCATGGCAGGCTGATTGAACACTCTAAATTGTCCCTAGTGGGAAAATGGATGGATGTTATGTAAAATTTCACTTCTGTATAAGTGACGCCATATTGTTAATTTGCTTACTTGGGGTTATTTTTTTGTGCAAGTTGGGTTTCGAATTCAGTCTAATTTGCAGTTGTTTCATGTGTTTAGTCCATACAAACACAGCTTGAAATGTACAGTCAATAATATTCGTCTAGTGGTGGGACATTGTGCTTTCCGAGGAATGTTGTCAAAGTGATTATTTACATGCGGATATTTGTGGAAATTATTGCCCACTGAAATGTTTCATGACTGTGTGCGATCATCAAAATGATCGGGAATATCACGAAAGCAAAATTTGTTGCTTCAGAAGTGTCTATCAAACTGGTAGCCGTTTGCAATCATTCCTACCAAAAATGAGTTGTCAGGTGAAGCTTGAGTGGTGTGTGGAAGAAAGAAAAATACAGACAGGAGAATATTTTTATCCTAAACTGAAAAAGTTTTCAAAAAGGTCAATTGGACCCACAAAAAAAGAATGTAGAAAAGTAGAATGTCATCTTTTTGTGTTGTCTTAGAATTTTTTTTCTTACCATTTTATGACTTCATGAAAATATGCTTTTTGTCTTCATAATATTGTGACTTTATTAGGGTCGGTGTATGGGGAAAAAAAAAACTATTTCTGCTACTTTGGCGCATCATGTGGAAGCTTAGGAGCAGTTTTCAAAGACTTTCCTGCAATCGATTTTCATTGGACCATTCTTTTATTTATTTTCCTGTTTTGAAGTCAAGTGTCTTTTTTTTTCTCTTACAGCCATATTAAATCTGTTTTTTTTTTCAGGAGTAAAACCTCTAACTTGTTTTTAAATGAACACTTGGGCCCAAGACTTTATTCTTAGTTTGGGCCAATTCGAAACTCATCAGAGCACACATACCTACAGTTATGCCAATCAAGCAACACACACACACACACACACACACACACACACACACACACACTTGGCTCCATTTCTCCCTCCAGGGAATCATCTCTTCCGGGCTACAATGTAAATATTAGCATGTTTAAAACGCTCCTGTCGTTTTAATTTTTTTAAACGCTGAAATAAAAATGATTTTGTGTGAGTGTGTGTGTGTGTGGGGGGGGGGGGTGTGCGTGCATGTGTGTGTATACTTTGGAAAAAATAATCGTGTTTCTAAAAGTGTTAAGGAAGAAAGGAGGAAGCGTGACGGGATTAAGTGGGACGCATCGGCGGGCCCTGTTGTCCAAATTGCTTATCACAAACTCAAAGCCTCTCATTGTTAACACGGCCATGCCATATTCGCTCGAATCAGATTTTTAAATCACCAGATTCCCACTTTTGTCTTTCACAATCCGAAAAATCAGCCGACGACGCTGTCCGCGGTGCTGAAATCGTTTTTATGACACGCGGCTGAAAAGCTTTTTTTTTTTTTATAGTTTCAACGTAAATAGCACATTCTCTTCTCCCATTTTAAAATATTTTGTAGATGAAATAGGATTGAATAATCTAAAAAAATGTCCGTACAAAAGCCAAATAAATAAAAAGCATTCTTAACACTAAAAAACAAATATATATATTTTTACATTTTAAACTGTTTAGAAATGTACTCTCTCTGAATTTTAAAGGCAAGGAATGAGCATTTCGGTCGTTTCTGTTGTTCAAAATATTTTAATAAAGCTTTTTTCCCCCGACCCCCCCTCCCCCCAACACTCAAATACAAACAAACGGGCCTTCTGCTCAAAGAATAACTCGAGTCTATCGACACAGCTCGACCTGACAACCATCTCGTCTATTAACATCAAATGGAAAAGACCAGCGTGTGCAATGGACAATAGAATACATGACCACAAAAAAAAAAAGACACGTGGAATTGTTTTCACAGTGTCCCTGCAACAGAATAAATATGACTCAATTGTTGTGACATTCCGCATCGAGAAAACAAACAAATAGGGGGGGGGGCAGGTTCGATCCCCCTCAAAAGTGGGGTAAAAAGTTGTCAGGACCCCTCCAAAAATCCCCCCCTAAAAAAAAAAAATCTCCACGTAGAGAAGTCCAATGTAGTCATTCACACCAGCACTTCGAGGACGACTTTATGTACACGATCAAGTATTGACTGTAAATGTTAGAAAAGTGTCGGTATGGAGTCTCTAACCTCAGGCGGGGCCGGGTTAAGGCTTGTCAGTGCACTGTTTGCACAAGCTGGATGCGGCCGTGTTGAACAGGGCGCACTTGTCCGGGCAGGAGGACGCGGCGGCCACCCCGGCGGCGCTGGAGGGAAAGGCCGGGTACCCGGGCGGCGGGGGTGGCGGCGGCGGTTCGTAAGCGCCCAGGCCGGGCGGCGGCGCGGCCAGCGCGGTGGTGCCCGGGATGGCCGCGGCGGAGATGGCCTGGCCCTGGTTGAGGTAAGCCACCAGCCGGCGCATCTCCTCCAGCGCTTGCGCCTGCATGAGGATGTAGTTCTTAGCCAGCAGCAGCGTGGCGATCTTGGACAGTTTACGCACGGACGGGCTGTGCGCGTACGGGATGACGCCGCGGAGTTCGTCCAGCGCGTCGTTCAAGTCGTGCATGCGCCTCCGCTCGCGGGCGTTGATGTTGAGCCGCAGCATCTTCTGCTCTTTGCTCTTCTTGCCGCCCTCCGCTTTGCCTTTGCGCTCGCCCAGCAGCAGCATGTCGCTGCACGAGCGGCCGTCGCTGTCGTCGTCCGGGCTCTGCTCGCCGCCGCTGCTCTCCGCCGCCGCCGCCGCCGCGGCCGCCGACGCGTTCTCGACGTACTTGATGCACAGTGAGCCGGTGGGCAAACTCAGAGCCGCCGCCCGTACCCCGGCCAATCCTCCGGGTTGCATGGGGTCCGAGTCGCCCCGTTCGAAGCAGCCGATGCCCGGCGAGGACTGGCGATCGCGGGCGGGTAGCTCCGCGCCGCCCCGGTACGGGTCGTGCATCTTCTTGCCCGACACGGCGCTCAGAGTTTTGTGGAAGATGTCGCCGCTCAAGTTGAGCCTCCGGTCCATGGCGCGCCTCGGTGGGAGGGGAGGGAGGGGGGGAACTCTTGACAACACGTCTCGCCCCGGCGTTGCCCTCTGCGAGTTTGACGCTGTCACACTTGTCAGCGGAGACGCTGAGGAAGAGGAGGAGACTCTCTCTCTCTCTTTTTTCTGTCTCTCTTTCTCTTTCGCTTTTCTTCATCTCGCTCCCGTTTGTCCATTATTTTCCGAAGGGGGGGGGGGTTAAAGAGGGTTCGCCCATTAATACCCCACACCAACAAAGTCAGTTTAACGTTTTCATTCTCGCTATTTACGCCATGTCGAACACTTTTTAACCCTGCGCTGTTCTTTCCAGGACGGCCATCATTCCGAGTCTACAACTTGAGCTTGCGCTTCAACACTCAACAAAAACAAACCGACCAAAGTTAAAAAAAAACAATTTTCTCCGACGTGGCGTTCATTTTCAAGTGCTAGCGTGTTTTTAATCGACTTTTCTATTGTCTTCTTACGCAGTGTGTCGTCAGGATACCCACGGCGAGATTGCATCATAACATACTCGTGGTCGTTCCGCCATCTTGTGGACTATCGTGCTTCCTACAACTCAATTGGATTGAATTGATAGCTTGATTTCTCGAGTGATTGACAGATGGATAGATGTGGAACGATTATTCATTTGTGTCCTTAACGCTCTCTTGTGGGCCGTAACTTTTCCTGGTAATTAAAAAAAAAAAAAAGAACGATAGATGTGGAACAGTTGCTCAATTGTGTACGAAAAGCTCTGATTTTTAGACCGTCCCTGAAGGCAACGTCTGACTGTCCGATATGACATTGCTTTCAAAATTCTGCGCCCCCTTGTTCTCATGCTAGGTTTTTGTCTTACTAAAACAAATGGAATCAATCCAAAACTTATTCCACCATTACCGCGACTTATGAACCGTACAACTCAATTGGAGAAAAAAAATAATTTCTGAGTAGGCAAACAATGAAAAGAATGGTGTTGCACAAGTGCGCACACCCTCATATGTCTTGGATGTGTCTGTTTAGAATTAACCAATCACATCTGAGCTCATGTTCAATGGGAGTCAGCACACACCTGCCACCTCTGATTAAACCCAACTAAAGTTTCGATGTTCTAGGAGGCTTTATCTGACTCGCAGAAAACTCAAGGTTTTCTGCTAATACTCGCTACTATTAGGTAACACAGCATTTCGTTTGTGCCTTTTGGATTGGCAGTTTCTGGTATGCGGATATGTGCGGCCGCACTGGTTGGTTTTTCCTTTCGTATGGGTTATTAGCACCCCCTTGTGGAGACGCGTGCTTTTGAAGCATTTTGCTAATAAATGAAGTCAGGTTCTTGATGTCAAGGAAGGTAGGACATGTACAGTTAATCAAGTGTTTTATGACACTGACCTTGGAACAGATTAATTCCTTGGTTGTTTGAAGATCTCTGTATTTGAGGGAGGAAGGAAAGGCAGCCCATGTACAGTTAATCACGTGTTTTATGACACTGACCTTGGAACAGATTAATTCATTTTGTGTGTATGGGCGCTTTCAGGCTACATTGAAGTCCACTGTGGTGTGAGGTCACATTGACTAAGTTTGTGTCATGTCATACTAATGTATATTCATGTTCGCTGGGTGTCCAGTCGCCGCGCCGTCCTCATTACCAAAGTGCTGACAGGCCGAGGCTGTAATGGCCGCCGCACACCGTCGCGCCCCGGCCCCATCTTGTCTCATTAGGCTGAGCCGATTGGCCATGAAGGTGTTCCCGAGACTTTCTCCGCCCGCCTCGTAACTCCTTCCGCTGCTTTCACGCCAGTCCTCTGCGAGATTAGGACTTTCTCATGACTTTCTTTGACATGATTGTCTTTTTCAGGAAAAAGAAAATGGCATTTTATATAAGTAATTTGACATGTTGTTCATCTAGCCTGGTTTTGTGTCGTGGCAAGTTTAGCTAACGTTAGCAAGAAGCATCTTTAGCTAATTACGCCGGGCGACACACATTTTTTAGAATGTTTTTAATGTCACTGCATCTAAAAATGACATTGGTCTTTTTCCAGATTGGCACCAGTTGATTCATTATTGCACATTTTCGTTTGACAAAAAACAGCTAACAATCCGCAAGTTCTAACATTGGCATTGTCTTTATGCTACGACTTTGATGAGGCCGTATCTGTCTTTTCAAGACACCTTTCTCCCCTCTCCCAAATCTTGCCTGGAGATTATCCCATTTTTCATAAAATAATAGTAACAACAATTATTTGGCTGTATACCTCATGTTTCGCATTTTTATTTTACATAATAAAAAGTGTAACTTTTGCCCACTCGGGGTCGACATCTTCACATTCTACACTGTAATATCTTTGACAAAATGTCTTTGGTACGGTCCAACCCAGGTGCGATTCATTCAGTGACGTTTCAGGGCTATTGAATTTGTGGTATTGAGCACTTAATACCACGAGATGGCGCTGTAGGCCTACTCGTAGGAAATTGCGCTACTGCGCTGGCGACGTCGGCTGCTGAGGAATTTTTTTTGTTTGTTTTTTAACACCGGGCGGAAACGATCACGGAACGTCATTCCTGACGTCATCGTGACGCAGCATCCTAAAATCTGGTTCCTTGAAATTCTTGCAGTGTTTCCGCTCGTCCGTCCGTCTTCCGCTTCGTCTTAATGGTGTGGATTTTAATTGAATTGCAATTGTTTTGCCTCCGACGCCATTTTCTGCAGTCTTCTTGTTGATTGCTTTCTTAATTGGAGGAAATGAACAGAAAATGAGTTGAGGGAAGACGTGATTGGTTGGACTACCCCGCACTCGTTCTGTTAATTAAGGGGGAGGTTATTGCTTATATCAGGGGTGGTCAAAGATGTTTAATTCCTAAATTCCCGAATAAATATGATGCAAGGTCAATTGTTGTTTTGCGGATTTCTTTGTTGTTGTTAGTTTTTAGAATTGCATTGAGGGCCACATCAAACTCCAGGAGCCAAAAGGTGTCTTGTTTGCCTAGTTTTTATAATGTATTTATTTTTCTGTATTTTCTGTGTTGTGCGATCATGTTAAAAATAATATAAATGTATATAAATAAATAAAATAATAATAAATAAATAAAAGATCGAAAACAATTTAATTACAATTTAATTAGGGGGAAAAAAGTGAAAATACTAATTGAAGTGGATTTCTTAAGGAGCAAAAACGTTCATCTTGTTAGAATCCAAAAGTAAAATGAACTCTTAATCTCATTAAATCAAGTCCCATTTAAGAATTAAAGACGTAATATTTTTAAAATAGCATCTTATTTTTTTCTTTTGTTAATATAACTAGCAAAGTCGCATTTTGGCAACGAGGTAATACGCAGTGAATTATCTTTTTAGTGATTACAAAGAGCAACATTCGGGAAAAAAAAATCGAGAAAGCAAGAATAAAGTTGAAACTCAAAATAGTCCTATTTTAAAATTCACTCCTGAAAATGCGATGATTTCAGATTAAATATTAGATGTCCTTTTCGACTCATCTCCGAACATTCAGACTTTATTTTCGGAATTTTGCACCTCAAAAATATCGATGCATCTAAATGTATACTTACTTATGTTCCTTCAACATCGCAAAAAGTCTTGTTCTTGAAACTTTACGACTTTATTCTTGTTCCGGCCGCCCCCACCCGCTCCTAATCACTTCCCGTCCTGAAGACGAGCTGAATGCTGCAACGTTTCGCGTCGCCACCAGGGGTCGCGCTGAGGCCAAATCCTGTCACCCTCCCCTACTTTATTTTTTTTAACTACATTTTTTTAATGTCAATTTTAAATAACAGTTTACTGAACCCGGCTTTAAAATTACCTTCCACAGTGCATGTAAAACGCAAAATATATTGTCACGCAATGACACTTAAAAAAAACAAAACAAAAAAAAAACGACACTGCACTCGAATATTAAATGACCGTCAGACGTGAAAAAAATAAACACAGTGGAATTTCTTTTATGGACGTGGAACGCTGAGCTGCGCTACGGAGATGGAGTGGAGAGTGTCGGCATTTGTGCTGAGTGAAACAAAAGACTCTGATTTCAGCACCGCGCGCTGGACAGCTCTCCTTCGATCTCTCTCTCACACACGCTCACACACGCACACACACGCGCGCACACACATTGAAAAAAACTGCTTTTAAAACATATTTATTTGTTTTGAAAAGGTAAAGACATGAATATATTCCGATAGAAGACGAGGAGGATCATCTCTTGGCATTCACCGCGTGCCTTAACGTGCGCACGCACGCGCGTGTACGTGTCTGTGTGAGAGAGTGATCCTCTTGCTGCATTCCATTCGACATCGACTCCAACCCCCCCAAAAAAAAGAAAAAAGAAACAAGAATCTTGCTTCATTGCTCCGAGAACAAAATTAAGAAGCAAAAAAAAAAGATCCTTGCAAAGAGTAAAAGTCCTATCTTTCCTTCATGTTGCACCTAGAGGGGGGAGAAAAAAAAGACAACAAAATCAACACACACAGACGCAAAAAAAAAAAAAAGAAACTCGATATAGTCCAGAAGAGAGCCGTGCTGAACTCCTTCTTCCTTCCTGACTTTGGGATTAATGGCCACTCTCCGGCCAAACAAATGAGGCATCTGCCTTCAGCGCAAGAGAGGATTGGGATGATGGAAGGAGGGAGGGGGGAGAGAAGGAAGGGCTTGGGGGGGGGTGCTGATGACGATGACGTCACTAGGCAAACAGATGTTCCTCTATATTACCCATCATCCACCAGCTATCACCCCTGTGTCCTTGAAACTCCAAAATGACGACGGGGCTGGACGATTTTTTTTTTTTTTTAGCAATGGATGTTCGTGTGCGTGCGTGCACGTGAATGTGTGCCTGCGTGTGTGTCAGCCCCCCCCCAGCCCCTTTCCCAAAAAAAGGGCCCGTGCGCCTGTTACGCAACGTTGCTCTATTCCACCAGGAAAAAAAAAACAGCACACAAGCACGCACAAAACACCTCACTCGTGCTACGCATGCGCAGAATTGCTGCTTATTATTTTCACAAGATACATTTAAATTCAATGTACTTCAACATATTTATTTCTGAATGCTTTTGCAGAATCTAATTCGACCGTAACCTTTCCTAATTAGTAAATGAGGAAAACCGATCGCAATTGGTAGTGATGTTGATATGGGCGTGCGTGTGAGTTCTCGCGCGCGTGTAAAAG
>NW_017806150.1:219194-242447 GCF_001891065.2 Hippocampus comes
CCCCACCGCCCCGCTCTCCTCTCCCGGAGCTCCTCCTCTACTTCAAACCTCCCCGTTCTCGTCCTTCAACATTTATCGGCGTCATGGCTACGCAGCCGACCGGCTCTATTTGTGCTATAGTGCCGCAATAACAATGGTAAGTGCAGCAGCACATGCGCACACGGTGGCTTGACATAAAAAGCACCCGAGGAGGATGCGGATACTCACCGGAGCAGCGTCGGGTTATCCGTCCGTTCGCCACCCCCCCCCCATGTTAACTCCTACCACACAAGCTAAAAAATGTATTCCCGGCTGTGGATGTTGAAGCTCCCGATGAGGGAGAGAGAAAAAGAGAGAGAGAGAGAGAGAGAGAGAGAGAGAGAGAGAGAGAGAGAGAGAGAGAGAGCAATGCTGCAAAGCATGGCTGCTGCCTGAAAGAGGGCATGTCGTGTGCATCACAATGAGTGCGGTCTCTCTCTCTCTCTCTCTCTCTCTCTCTCTCCACACAAACACACACACACACACACACGCAATGCACACCCCGCGTTTTATTTGAGGCCTTCTATTTTATTTTATTTTTTTAACGTATGAGTTTTAATGCAATCTAGTAATTATGAATTATGCAGTCGCCGGTTGCAATTAATCACGTTTAAAAGCTTCCAGGGGTCCATTAGTGGGATGCGCTTGATCGCATCGTATGCAAATTGGAGCGCAAGCGACAAAAGCAGGTACTCGTTTGACTTTACGCCGTCGGGTCCGAGTGCAGTGCGGCAGATGTAGAAAATGGTGCATTCCTCGGTTGAAGTTTTTCAATCTCAATTTATGGTATGAGAGAATTACAAGTTAGCTTAGTGCTAATATACAGTGGAATGCTCCATAGGCACAGGAGCTAACAATTAGCATCTTTATGGTGGCGTCGTGACCCATCAAGCGACGGACATCGGAACACAAACGCATGTAGACGGACTATACAACAGTACTTCGGCACATATTCTTTATCCTCTGCAAACTCATATTTGTGTCGTACTGTGAAACTAAAAAGAGGAATTAACAGCACAGTGTGTCCATAGCTCTGCCTGATACTGCCCTCAGGTGGCCAAGGCGGGCGCACCCGAACGATCAGCAAAATCCAATTTTATGGGATGCTATTTTAATTTCTGAATTATTATTATTTTTTTTGTATCTCAGAACATCTTGAGCAGGCGTTTGCGCAAAGCCAAGGAAAGTATGAATGGATTGAATCCCACCATGACACTTATTTATTTATTTATTTATTTATTCAAGACTATGCCTCCACCTCTCCTTATTTGGGCATTGGCCTGTTTCACTTCCGGGCCTGATTGACTCCCACGCAGTCGGTGACATCACTCTCCGCAACCACAAATGCTAACCTATAGTGGATATCAAAACTTGTTCGAATGCCATTTTTTTATGAGCTTGAGAAAACAAACTGTGTGTGTTCTGTATTGTATATATTAGATGAACTGTTTTTTTTCTCCCCCTCCCTCAAATGGTGGAGTGTGTTCGTGCGCGCGAGTGAGCAAGTGACAAAGGGAGGGTGACCCCATTGTGCGGCTTATTGTGAGGAAGGATAGTAAGGGGGCGGGGGGTTTTCACGGGGACCCCGAATGGCATGCCCGCTGACCCGCACCCATGCAAAAGGACCCTGGTGCCATTCATGTGTGCATTGTTTGGGAGTGGAACAATAAATGCACACGCACACACACACACACACACACACACACACACACACACACACACACACACACACACACACGAGGAATTCCTCTATTTTGGATGGTCGCTATAGACACAATGAGGTAAAAATAACATTGATAGTGTCTTATAATTCCAAATCACCAAATGCAAGCATTTCAGCACATCATTTGTGGTTGTTCCCTGCTGGAAGGTATTGTTGCAAAAATGTGTTTGGGTACGACTCTACAGAGAAAAAAAAACCCACACGTATATGAGTTCTTGCGCTGGACAAATGGCGACTCGATGCATCTGAGCCAGGCAGTGCAATGCCCAAACTGTCAGGAGTGATGCTTTTGATGTAGTGGTTGCGTGCAAACACAACCAGGTCATCCGTGTTTGGCCAGCACCCTCCCAAGCAGGCAGCTATTGCTCCTACCTCGCTGGAAAATTTGGCTATGTATTTAAACACAACAACAACTGATAGTTTCTACAATCATGCGTGCATTTAAATGCAATTTCCATCATATTTATGATTATTCTTTTTATGTATTGTTTATTAAGTTAACAGGTGTATTTGAAACAGCTACATAAATTAGCCTTTCAGCCCACTCGGTTCATGCTAATTCTAATTAGCATCAGCTGTGTTCTTTATCCTCTGTGCAGAACAACTCCTATTAGTGCCGTACTGATGAGCTGAGATGAGTTGAGACGTCTCACTGAATTCGTCATCCCGCTCAGTTCAAAGGCACTTACTTGTCTTTGCATGCTCTGTGATGGGCTAGCGATCAGTGGGTCCGCTGTAAGTGAGTACCTCTTGTTTTTGTTTGTTTGTTTTTTTGTTTATGTGGTTGAAGCAGAATAATACGCCCCCTCCCCCGGCATTAGCCGAGGTCATACGTGCATATCGGATACTTGGTTCTCCACCTCCTCTTCCTCTCTGTGATGCAAAATGTCAAGCTGGAGAAACATCCGGAGACCCCAGACATGCAGATTTTCAGTCAATTGTGTAACATGCTGGCCAGAAAGTTAGAAGCGGTGAGGTATGCACACATATCGATAATCAGGCCTAGTTTGAGCACCTTCCGTCCGTGAGTGAGCAAATTATCGATGGTCGGATGTCTGCCAAAAGTT
The DNA here is from genome assembly GCF_001891065.2 of Hippocampus comes. NCBI lineage: Eukaryota > Metazoa > Chordata > Actinopteri > Syngnathiformes > Syngnathidae > Hippocampus > Hippocampus comes. Next base: position 222,003 of record NW_017806150.1, read on the forward strand.
ATTCCGAGTACTAATCGTGACCTGAGGGGTAGAGCCGATTTAATGAGACGAGATTAGCACTGGTCAGTAATTACGATAGCAAATCCCAAAATCTGTGTTGTGCTGCGTTGGTCATCTGGATGACACCAACCCCGATACTTTTTGTTCGCCATCCTTCCGAATGCCCCAGCAGATTGCTGACTTACCCAATCAGCACGTTTTGAATTTTTTTTTTTTTTCTGTCCCTTTTTGGAATGGGGGGTCAACAGGGGCCCTTGCTGTGGTGGTGGTGTTTTTTTTTTTTAAGTCACAATGTCTTCCGTTCATGACGGAAAGCTGACAGAGGAAATAACCGTTGTTCTCATACCTGCCGGAATGATTGTTTTGCAAGAAATGCAGTGCTTGGTATCGAGAAGACTGTCACTCAACATTTTAATTTTTTTTTTGTTGTTCCTATTCCAAATAATGAAAACTGAAATACAGTCATACCTCGGTTTTCGATCATAATCCATTCCAGAAGGCTGTTCGAAAAGCGATTTGTTCGAAATCCAAAACTATTTTATTAGCCCATGATTAGGGGCTTAATACACTAGGCAGAAATAACATAAAAACAGTCAGATTTGCATAAATCACAACAAACACGTCTGCTCACAATGAACGCTCCACGAGGAAGCCTCACTTCCTCGTGTAAGGAAGCCAAGAGGAGTCAAGTGGCGTATTCGGGTTTGCTCAGTTTGCTCAAAAAACGGTTTTCGGTCATAATCCGAGGCGTAAAAATCTCCAATTTTCTGGTCGAAAACCGATTTGGTCGAGAACAGACGTTCGAAAACCGAGGTTTGACTGTATGTTGCGGCGTCTTGCTTGATGTCACGGTTCACAATGTGTCACATTAAATACGAGTTACCAAAAAGTGACCACAAAAAAAATAAATATATATTCTCTCTATCTCTTCCACCCGCTCATCGTTGCAATTGAATCAATTTTTTTTTTTTTACAAAGTTCTCTTACCATGTCGTTTTTAACCCTTTCAGCGGTTACTACAGTGGACAGCTTATCATGTCGTCAGGTTACAGGGCGCATGAACACAAGCAACAAATGAATCTAGCGCAATATGCTAACGTCTCATAGCAACGTCATATCCAACAATGCTCTTTGTTTCGGAGTAAGATAAGAAAAAAAAAAAAATTTATTTGATGCACGCTGAACTGCAGTCCATCCAGCAGGATACGCTGCCGTCATGCAGCGTCGGGACGCGGTGAACCCGAGTGTGCTTGTGCACACTTCCATTGCCACGAGTGCATTGAACACTGCGGGTAATGGAGCGCCGTATGTTTCGTCTGACTCGCCGAGTGTCGGAATGAGAGAGCGCCGCGCGCGGCGTCTATGCCTCTGAGTTAACGCCAACACATGCGTCTCCATGGCAACACGAGCGGTTGCCGGGCAACCTTGCTCTTTTAGGGGACGGGGGAACAACCCTGGAGGCTTACTATAAATACTGTACATACCTCCATGTTTTTCGGTTAGCTTTGATGCTAACGGCTACCTTGAGCACTCTGGTGTTGTGCGACTGGCGGCCATTTTGGGTCCTGCGTCTCATACCCCCCCCCCCCCCAGCCGCCCTTCCACGCGGCATACACAACAAAGCATTCCATCAGCACCGCCGCTGACATCACTGCAGTCAGCTCAGCTGTTTGCTAAAAATAGACAAGTGCCTATGAAGGAAATATTTAACATCTCCTGACCCTCACGCCACTCAGGAGAAATGGAGTGGATTTATTTTTTATTTTTTTTCCCTGGTGGGGAGGTGCTGAAACATTGCTTTTTACCCATGCATCAATCATGAGCTGCATCGTACCATGTGATGCCTGGAGAGCACTGCTTGTCAAACTGCGCTTGCGGCCGCAGCTTGGTGGTCCACAAAATAATTTGGATTAAATGATGTCACATTAAAAAACTATGCGGAACAACACATTTCGTACAAGACAAAAAATATACAATAATAATAATAATAAATTTCCAAATGGTGGTAAATAAGCGGTCGTTGGTATTACCAGTTAGCATGCTAGCCAGCTAGCAACCAATGTGAGCAAACTTACCTTCAAAATTTCAGATGTTTGACAAGACGTAAAACAGAACCGGAAATTAACGGCACGGAACGTCGGAAGTTTTGCATGCGCATAAATAAAGCCTTGATGGCTGCAGTGATGTCACAATGTTGTGCCCCACCTTGGTCCTATACTGTATGTAATGTACAGTGTAATTTTATGTGTGCACATATATACTGTGTGTGTGTGTGTGTGTGTGTGTGTGTGTGTGTGTGTGTGTGTGTGCGCACTCTCCCGTGGTTTGAGACTATCAGCCCCTCGTGTGCAGAGGGCTCGTGGCATGGCTGGACAGTGTCCAGGACGCGTGGATGGTGGAGTGCGGGGGGGCATGGCCTGGCATGGCCCCCTCCCGCCGACCCCCACACTCCACAACCACGTGCGGCTGGCAGCATTGAGCGGCGTGAAGGCATTCAGCGAGCGTGAATGCGGCTTTTGTCTGGGCGCGGCGTGCCAGGCGAGCGCTAATGAGGCGGCTCTTTGTGGTAGGCCTCTCAACATCAAGTGGGCTGGTGGACTCATTAACCTGACTGCCGCAAATAAAGCAGGCAGGCACAAGAGACGCCTATGATAGCACACTTAAGCCCCCCCCCCCGACTTCCCCTTGCAGCCTCCCAGTGCTCTTCTGCCTCTGGCCCATTTCAGGTGTCCCAAATAAGGACAAGGCTCTCCTCGTTACGACGCTTTAATCCGTTGTTAGTTCCTCACGCTAACCGGCTAAAAGTGGCTTTGCGTTCCTGTGTGATACTTCCATTGAGTCGTGCGTAATCACGCAAATGCCAGGACGCTTCACGCGCTTATCGATGCATTCTTCGCGGCGGTCCGGGAGATCCAGATAATGGGTACTGTTGGTTTCGACTGGCAAATTTCACGTGCCACTGAGATGTCATTACGGCTGTTTAAAAGTGGGTCGATATCCATTTGTATGAAAGCGCTTTATTCAATGGTTGTAATCTTGATTAAATTGATTGTATTAGGAAGAACTGAAACAGGCATAAAGATTCCTGTAGATGACATGTGACCATGGCCCCTGAGACAATATCCCCAAAACTGAAGATTCAAAGTCTGCCATTTTGGTAAGAAGTGCTGATTTTAGCGTCTTTCAAAAATACACCATTTCCATTTAACTCATTCGCTCCCAAAGACGTTTTTAAACGTCTTTTCAGACTTGGTCTAGAATGGGCTGGTACTGAATGAGTTTTAAAATAGTTGCTCGAGCGATTTTCAGGGGTCCAATTTATTTATTTATTTGTTTATTTTGTTGTTCACTTGCAACAAATTCGAAACCACGTAATACGACGTGGATGAGAAATGCGACATTGAGAAGAATTTTGAGTTTCCATTTTTTCGCTTGTGGCCAGAGCGTTTATTGAGAATTGTTTTGGATCATATTTTGTGTTTCGAAATCCAGAACCTGAAGACAGTTTGACTTCGCAATATGAAATTTGGTAGACATGTCTGTCATGAGTAGACCCACCAAAAAAAAAAAACAAAAACATTCCGGAAAAGACACGGGAAGTCTGCTGTTTTGGTTAAAAGCAGCCAGTTTTGGTCCATTTTGCATACGTGACAAATGGGTGATGCTAGATTGTGAAGAATAAAAATTTTCTGGGCAGAGTCCGGGGACGAATCTTGACAACCCGTCCGAAAGCAAACTCCAACCGAAACACGTTTGACTGTTTTCAATCTGACATTTGGGTCGGGTCCTTTCGTTCAACCATCTTTTAATCTTTAAACCATATCACGGTGCGTTGCGCGTCAACGGACTTGACTTATTGAGGTCGCCTCGCCGAGCGGCGTCCGTCAAAATGGCAGTCTGCGGCGAGTAAGTTTTGCAAAATACTTTCTCTCTGGGAAGCCGGCTGAATTATGTATCCGTGTGAAATTGGGTCACGAGGTGCCGCTGCGACGGTATGCGTATCGTCACATTTTCATCCTCGCCGTTGACTAGCGCTTAGCATTGGCGCTCCCGGGCGTGAACCCTCCCCCCCATTCCCCCGATAGTGATTCTGTGTTCCTGTCGTGTTGCGTTTGATAGACGACCTGAGAAATTGTCCAAGCATTTGATCAGCTTGCTTGTATGTAGATTAGATACATCAGATATTCCGGACCCTCCCATTGCTATTTTTCATGTTCCTCCGCATCCGTTTTACGGGCGCTCTCATTGTCCTTGCTGCGCAGTGAACGATTTTAATCTGTCGACGCTCGAGCATGCCTCTCGATGAGCAAACGTCGACACGGGTAGCGGGCGGCGAGGGTGGGGGGGCGGCAGCCGCCAGAATGCGCCGCTAATCGAGAGGGGGGAGGGGAGGGGGGAGGCTCATTTGGCGGAAAAGGAAATCTTCATCGCGACATCAAAAGAACGCGCTGACAAATTGCAGATGAGCTTCCATTAATTAGAGGGAGCCGCCGTGAATGTTTATTGAAATGAAACTGCATTATTGATTGACCTCGGAAACGTCAGACTGCGGCGCTGCAAACTTCCGACATGGTTGCTGCTCAAGTTGGAATCGGGCACAGGCCTGTGGACAGTGGGAACGTTTTTACGACAATATTGTCAGATACAGTCTAAAATGAATGAAGAAAATAAAACCAGAACAAAATATACACACACACACACACACACACACACACACACACACACAGACACAAATCATTTTCGACAGCACTGCAAAAAACAAAATTCATAGAGTGCCCATGTAAAAAAAATAAAATAAAAAGGCACATCATAACAAATGTAAAACAAAACGTCTAATTCAATAACAGTAAAACAAATTATAGAATTTGTCTCGTCAAAAAATGGAAGTTTGTGTCGCAGTAGCCAATCTGAAATGGAATCATTCATGAAAATAATCAATATAAATCTGTATGCCAGAACAAATGTATAGTAAATTAGATACAATACAACCCACACATTTTTGAGTCCGCTTATCCTCACGAGGGTCGTGGGGCATGCTGGAGCCTATCCCGGCTATTTTTGGGTAGTAGGCGGAGGGGGGCACCCTGAACTGGTCGCCAGCCAATCGCAGGGAACACAAAGACGAACAACCATCCGCACTTACAATCACGCCTAGGGACAATTTGGAGTGTTCAGCCAGCCTGCCATGCATGTTTTTGGAATGTGGGAGCAAACCGGAGTACCCGGAGAAAACCCACGCAGGCACGGGGAGAACATGCAAACTCCACACACGCAGAGGCCGGAGCTGGAATCGAACCCTGCACCTCTTCACTGTGAGGTCGACGTGCTAACCACTCGACCACCCACCCCCCCTCCCCATTGATACAATATTTATTTGTATAGCACTTTCACAATAAATATATAAAAAATAATAATGATACTTAAGTCTTAACTCAACTTTATTCAAAAGGTATTTGAAAAATACATCATACAAAATCATAGAATAAAATCAATGACAATAAAATACAAATTATAAAACACACATTTTGTCATACAGGCGACATTTAATGTAAAAAAAAAATAGCCGATGGAATGAATATGACAAAACAATATTTTCATAACAATAAAATAAATATATGAAGTTCAATATACTGAGAAGCTGAAAATAAAACATACAGTATCTGTATAATGAATCGAAAATATCAAGCACAAAGTGTAAAATGAAATGCAAATTCTGGGAGAAATGTTACTATTACACACACACACACACACACACGCACACACAGACACACACACGCACACACAGACACACACACACAAACGGTGAAGGCTTGCATGCAGGATACCTGCACAGATGGCAGGCCGCCGTCGTCCTGCTGGACCTGCTCTCAGAGTGTTGGCCGGGAGGAAGAGCGAGGCGGGGAGGGGCGACACATGCGCACGCACACGCACACACACACACACACACACACACACACAGATACGACAGGATGAGAATGTGTGCCTTGTCGCTTGATAGCTTGCGTTCAATCCTTTGCTGTATTGCGTGCCACTTGTCTAAATGTGTTTAAAAGGAGTACAATAACACACACGCACACACACACACACACACACACACACACACACACACACACACACACACACACACACACACACGTAACCGGGCCCTGATCCGTCATAATTTGACGGGATGAAAGGAAAATCCTGGCGACTGACAGCAATCAAGTGTCAGAGCGCTCCGAAGCAGCAGTCATCTTGGAGAAAAAACGTCAAGGGTTCCTTTTCGCATTTTTCATCATTGTGTGTGTGTGTGTGTGTGTGTGTGTGTGTGTGTGTGTGTGTGTGTTATGCTCAATTGTGTGTGTTTTTGTGTGTGTGTGTGTGTGTGTGTGTGTGTGTGTTCAAAAAAAAAAAAATGCCAAAGCGCTCAGCTCAAACCGTAAATCGCATTTCCCCCGCACGGCGGAGTCTATTAGGAGAAGGTCTTGGATCTCAACTGGAGCATCCTTCACTGTTATTGAGTCTTCTCGCCATAGTCGCCTCCGGTCAACGCCTCTCGCCGGTAGCTCACGCGCAACTTGCCTCTGTTAAACCTTTTCCGACATTTCCCCGGCGCGTTCGAAGCCGAACTACTCTAAGAAATGTTGTCTGATCGCAAATTGGAAACGATGTTGACGAGACAGATGGACTAGGCCAGGGGTCCCCAACCTTTTTTGCCCCACGGACCGGTTTATGTCAGACAATATTTTCAGGGACCGGCATTTAAGGTGTGGCGGAAATAATACAACAAAATAATATGGTATGGTCCAGAGTGGTATTGAAGCTCGCTCTACCTGGGGTGTTGGCTCTCCATCCTATTGACGCACGGTAAGAGCTAGGTACTATTCTAAGAGCTTGATACACTGATATTTGCTTGTTTGACATATTCTGTGGCGCTAATAAACGTGCAATTTGTTAGTAGCAGATTTGTCTCTTGTGCTATTGAATGATTGTGTGACATATTCTGTGGCGCTAATAAACGTGTAATTTGTTCGTAGCAGATTTGTCTCTTGTGTTTCATTTCTGAGTGCCTATCTCCAACGAACCTATTCTAAATTTGATACTGAGCCAGGGCGAGGTATCAGAAATGTTGTGTTTCATTTCTGAGTGCCTATCTCCAACGAACCTATTCTAAATTTGATACTGAGCCAGGGCGAGGTATCAGAAATGTTTTAAAACACGGAGAAGCCGGTAATTTTTCAAAATAAAACATCTTTCGTATTCCGAAATAAATAAAACGGAATTAAGGCAAGTTCTTTCTGTGCGGCCCGGTACCAAATGCCCTGCGGACCGGTACCGGTCCGCGGACCGGCGGTTGGGGACCCCTGGACTAGGCGACGTGGTCATGTTTTCGTCATTGGACGATATTCTGCCTTTGAAAATGCAGCCCCCCGAAAATAGTTTTAACGTAGCGACATGAAATTTGGTAGGCACGTGTATTATGAGTAGACCCACAAAAAAGTCTCCAGACCCCATGCTTAAAAACATACCGGGAGTCTGACTCTTTGGTTCGAAACAGCCATTTAGTTCAACGTGTCCTGATAGATTTTGTCATTTGTGGGTTCAATGTTGTTGGACCATATTTTGAAAACTGGAAAACTGACTGTTATATTCCGCTGCATGAAATTTGGTCGCGTGTCTAGCATGAGTTGACCCACGAAATCGTCTCATGAAGCCACACCGAAAAAGACACACAAAGTCTGGCATCTTGGATCGAATCGGCCATTTTCGGGCCAACTTGCCAATTTCTAGTGGTTACTCAAAGCCAAACTCGTCCCCAAAGCTTTTTGTCCGATTGCTTTCAAATTTGATCCGTTTATACCATGGGTGTCAAACTCATTTTTATCACGCGCCACTTTGGAGTTCCATCTTCCCTCGGAGGGCCGTTAATATCCCAAAACCGAATAAATGTTGAATCATCATATCGTATTAGTACTTGTACACAAAAAAAAAATGACTCCCAATTGTCGAAGTCAGTTAAGTATTTCTTCAATTATTGCTCAAGTGAGTATAAACAATGTCACCAAATTATTGCAAAATGTCACCGTTATTTATTACGTGTGACAATTTGAGATTTCGGTACAGATTTTAGCAAGGATCATGGAAGTTGACGCAGATGATTTGCTCTCGCGGGCCATATAAAATGACGTGGCGGGCCAGATTTGGCCCCCGGGCCTTGACTTTTGACACCTGTGGTTTATACGATTAAATTGTGAAGAATTTTCTCGTCATTGCACGTGGTTGGGTACATGGCGGCAAAGTTTTTTTTTTTTTTTTTTTTTTTTTATCTGAGCAGCTTTGCCTTTGCTAATCCAGCCCCCAAAAACAATTTCGTTCAGCATCATGAAATTTGTCTGTATGTCCGGCATGAGTCGGCCCGAAAATAGTAACAGACTTGAAAGTGTCGACATTTTCCTCACCGGGATAGATAAAGCCATGGCGGGAAGAACACGTGGGAACCAAACGGAGTTCTTCGGCCGCCGTTTTGATGAAAGCCCCCCCACCCCACCCCCCGATTCTGCGACAACTGGAATTCGCCTACTTAGTCCGCCCTGCGTCGCGGTTTGGATTTCAATTCATTGCTCTCCCGCTTGCCGCTTGCTCAATCCTCGGTTGGGCAGGGGGGGTGGCTTCAAGCGATACATGATGGAGAGCGATGGGGTGGGGGGGGTGGGGGGACACCATATAGGAGCCGAAAAATGCCGGTGCAGCACATTCACAAGTCAGGAATATTGTGTGTCCGTGTGTGTGTGTATGTGCGTGCATACTAATCAGCTCCCAGAGGCCCTTTAGAGTCTTCAAATCCCTCATCTTGTCATTTCTCGCCATTAGTCTAACAGGGTGGGGGGGGGGTATGGAGGATAACGTGGCTACTGTAGCTCTTATCTGTTCTTTTCCGCGTTCGGCGGACATTCCGTGACATTCCGAGGAGGTCACAGCGCAGCGTATGCCGGGCGGGGCCATTTTTGAAATGTTTTAAGCCTGTCACACATGATAAAAACAAGTAGCGTTGCGCTTCAGTCACATTATGGGCAAATTTGTCAGTCGCCAAAATGTGATGTGAAATTTGCGTATCGGTCACTACAGTGGTCAGCAAATGCAAACTTCTTCGTTATCGGGGATGGTAGGTGACATTAGCGGCGAGGTTTTCGTGACTGCTAACCTGACGGCGACCCTTCACAATGAATGCGGCCAACAATGGCAACTGACTGATGGCTCCACGCGCCTTTTGTATCCCGCGCTTACAAAAGCAGCCCATCAAAGGGCAGCGCCCCAGATCACACACTCGGCACAAATCAATCACTTTTGCACCGGCCCGGGTCAGCGAGTGGAATTAACCCCCACCACCAAACACACTTTTTTTTTTTTTTTCATTGTAAAGCAGAATCGTGCGACCCAAGTGAGGCCGGCCATGAAGGTCCACCATGACGCAAAGCGCTGATGTCGGTCATGCAAGTGAAACTAAGCCTCACCCTGCTTCCAATGGTTCCAGTAACACACACATGACAGTGGAATCCTGCCGTAAAACAAAATTTTGAATCATGATTATATTTCGGTAAAATTCCATTTTTCATCCTGTATTGGTGATATGATGAATTTGCTTTGTCTTAGGAAAGTCACCTTAGCTTCATGCTAACAAGCAATGCAAAACGCCATTGTTGTGCTAACGAATAGCAATATTTGAACACAAAGCCTGGAGCAACACTTCAAAAAAAAAAAAAATACCACAAGTCACATTTTCTTTATCCTCTGTCACAAATGACCCATTTGACTGTGTCTTATTTGAACTTAGCTGGGACTGTCTCCATGTAAATCCATATGTTGAGGGGTGCATCGGTCCACTCCATCGCGGTGAAAGCCAAGCGGCCTCCTCTGCTCGGAGGGGGTTCAGAGCTCATTTCACCGTTGCGAACGTGACGCTCCGGATGGCCTCCGCTCCAAACAAAGGTGGCCACCGAGTCGGCCTCCACGCGTCGGGGTTATCTGTTTGACAAAGCAACATCCACCCCCCCATGTGCCATCCATTTTCATGAGGCGGCGAGCGGTTGGTGACCTTCCGGGGGCGGAGGGCTCCAGCTGGCCGCACACCTCCGTGTTGACTCATTCCGCGTCCTGCCCATTGTGCGCGGCGCGTGGCCATTGTTCCAACGTCCACACTCCTGTCAGCCCTTTCGCTGCTAGTTGACCTTATTAGTTAAGGTGGATGCATAAAACATGAAGTCATTAGAAGAAGTCAAGACTGTTGGCTTCATCGTCGGTTTTGCTAAAAAGAAGACAAACCATGAGTGTTGCGGATTACAATTTATTATTATTTGTGCATCAATATCAAACGGGTGAAACGTCGTATTTGTCGGCGGCGATTCTTTTTCAAGCGGACTGGGGAGAGGGGGAAAAAATGTGTTTTAACACACCCCACACCACATAATAATCGCTTTTATAAGAAATCCGATCATCTGGAACGTACTTGATCATCGGTCTGTAAAACTTGAGAGTAATGAAAATGAATTCCCGTTTAGCAATTTTAGGATGTATTCACCTTAGGAATTTTAAAAAGGATCGGTGACAGCAATAGTCGTCCTGTATTCATTGGATCGGTACCGGACCTTGCCGGAAAATTATTTTGATTTCAGAAAGCAAATGATGATGACATCCTTTAAAGATGAACACAATGAATTAGAGAGGCAATGTAATTATGTCACGATATCATCAATATTGCAATACACCGAGTGACTCTACGCTTTTCCCATCTCATAAAAGCATCCGGATGACAAAATATTGTAACGATTCGTGCTGGAGCGAGTCTCTCTTAGTTGCCCCTCCCCCATTATCCTCGACAGCACCCTCCAGTGAGGTGGGGGCGGGGTAAGCGGGGAGGAGACGAGTGGGGAGCAAGGGGTTGGGGGCTGACGAGACGCCGAGACAGGGGTTCCGATATTCGGTAATTGAGGGGCAACCCTGTCACAGTCCACCCCCCGGATAAACCTCGTCGGGAGTGAGGAGCCTGCCGAGGTTCGCTTCTGACCTCAGATGTAGCGTGACGAGATTTTAATTACACAAAATGGAATTGGGAGAGATGGATTTTATGTGGGGGGGGGGGGGGTATGGAAACTTAAAATGAATGGTCGTGGCCGAGCGCGACGTAGCAATGTCAATAACTGTTGTACGATCGTTTTGTGTGGACGAGCGGGGGAGAAAATGGTCCGACTCAGCACATGACTGTGTTGTAATGAGTCGCATCATAACCGGAGTGATATCGTGTGACGGCGTGTCCTAATTTCTATCGGATCTTCATTCCAGTCAATCGTAACCCGTCATAAATGAGCCGATCTTATCCCATCCAAACTCGAGTGAATTGAATCCTGTCTTGATTGGGAATCATATTGTCGTGCGACTTTAATTTGAGTGGGTCGTTCTACATCGAAATCAGAGTGAATGTTATCGGAATGAATCGGAATTGGAATGAATTGTATCGTATTCAATGTGAGTTTGAGTGTATTATTACCTTAATTGGAATTTGAGTGAATCGCATCGTAATTGAATTGACTTATTTTGAGTGAATTGTATCGTAACTGGAATGAATCCCATCAGGATCTGAATTTGAGGGAATCGTAGTAATTGTAATGAATCGAGTCAAATCTGAATGGAGCGACTTGCGCCGTGTTTTACTTTGAGGGAATTAAATCGCAAAATGTCGTAAATGGAGTGAATCGTATCAAATCTTAACCTGAGTGTACTTAATTGTATCGACTGCGTCTAAAGGCGATTTAATCGGATCTTACTTTGAGTGAATCCTTATCACTTAACATCGTCGTTGGAGTGAGTGATGAGGACTATTTCGGTGAAACGTATCTCCTGTATCTCATTGTATCAACGTAAGTGAATTTGAGTGAACCGTAATCGCATCGTAAATGGAATAACTTGTTTCAGCTAACTTCATTTTGTTTGAATCGTTTAATAAAAATTGGCCAAAGCGGTACCGGATTTCAATTTGAGTTAATAATTGTATCCCATTGTAATTTCAGGAAATTGTATGCTATGGTATCACCTTGTAGTTAGAAAACAATCGAATCACATCATATTGTAGCATAACTGGAGGGAATGCGCTGAGGTGATATCACATCGTGACGACAATTAATCGTGCTGCGTCCAGAATTCTACGGCACAGTCGACTGATTGTCACAATGAATACTGCTGGTAGTGAAGCCTCTCCTAAATTGTCAGTGCAGCATTTTGACAATGTCCCAACATGTTCCTAATCTTCTTGCCTAGCATGCGCGCCGCAAACGTGCTATTAAAACATTGCAATTTGAAAGGATTTTAATACATGTATAATCTCCTTGCGCTGGATTATGCCCCCCCCCCCCACACACACACACACACACACACACACACACACACTCCCCTCGATTTAGAACAAATCCGCGGGACACAAAAGGGAACGGAGCGGTCGTCTGAATGAACCGCCGTCGGACTCCATTTTGGGGAAGGAAGCGAATCACATCCACAAATGGTGTGCGGCCATTAAAAATGTAATGGCGGTCACGTCACATTTTTGCACGATTAAACATGATGGCAGCGGTTAATTTTTTTGTAGTCGACGACAGAGTGATAAAGTTAAGTCGATTTACTCAACGACTGTTTCTATCATACTTGTGCTTTTATTGTATTGAGTGATATAGCTAGCTAGCTACTCAAGTGTAACGGCACGTTTTGTATTGTACAACTATGATGGGGAAAAAAGGTTCTTGTCGGCACACAGTTGTTGCGTATGATCAGATGTAACATTTTGGCCTTAAAAAAAATTGACACCAGTGGGCAAGGCAAGTGGCAGTCAGAAGAGTCACAGCTAGCAAGGCTAACCACGATGCTATTTTCCACAACCAAGCTTTTTGTACTCTGGGATATGCGCAGACCAAATCAGGACCGTGTTGCCTTCTTGGCACGACATGTCCTGTCCCACAGAGCGTTCTAGTTGAAAGTCGCCTGTAAAATGGCTGACTGCGAGACAAGATAGCAGCACTCTGTTTTTCGCTATCAGTCGACGTCAAGAAAAACGTGGCGGCAGAAATGAGAATACTGTAGAAGTATATTCCGCACAGGAGATGGAGTGTGATTGAAGGCATTGTGGGGGGGTGAAATGACAACGGTCCCATCTGCCCTTCAAAGCACGCCGGCTGTGTGTGTGTGTGTGTGTGTATACGCACGCGTATGTGTGTGTGTACATATATCCCATCTGCCCTTTCAGACAGGCGAACAGCATGAAGCCGAACTCTGACCCTTTAGGATTACGGCTTCACCATGTGCCAGGGAGCACGGTGATGAGATTGACCTCACACACGCGCGCACACACAAATCAACTTTTCTCGGCGGCCATTTTGAGCTCCGACACAAGCAATCATGGCAAAACCGACCCGATGGCCTAGGCCCCGCCCCTCATGGGAGATGATCATGATGCCTAATCTCGGATTACGCATCTCCGGGATTAGGACATGCTGATGCTCAGGTTTGCCCTCACCGACAATCCCCCCCCAAATGGCTCTCAAACTGGTTGCTCGGTCTGAGGACACAAAAAAAGAAAACTAAAGTGCATTCGAAATCAACAATAAATAAAAATAAACCCCAAATATAATCTTTTTTTTTAAATTTTTTTTTTAACCATTTGGAATATGAGTGCATGCAGAAGGTGTGATTTGTGACTGTGCTTCTGCTTAAAACCAGTCCCGGTCTGACGACTAGACAGCATTCAAACACAGGAAAAACATTTAAATAGGTGTCTGCAGAGATGCCTGATTACAAAGTTTCTTGACAATTTAAACAAAGGCTAAAAACTGCTGTCCAGGCATCTACAGATTCACATATTTGTGGGGGGGGGGGGGGGTTCCAAAATATTTTTTTTTCAACAATTTGTATTTATTCATTTAAATTTATTTTGTGGAAAACACTTCTTGGGAGCATTATAATTTTGTGGGATTTAATTTTTCTTAATTATAATTTTTTTCCCCGAATGCATATTTAATGCATTGGCCTTCACACCACCTTTTCCGTGACTAATTCTCTGTATTTTTTTTGGTATCGTTGGTAATGCTGTCAACCAAGTTGTCCTACATAACTTTTTTTGCATGTTTTTTTTTTTTTTCCCCCAAAAAATTCTCTGGAGATGACACATCAGTGTTGGCAGCAGGCAAGCAGATGAAGGAAAAAATAAGAAGCAACCCTGATATAGCCCCCACAATATGCACACACACATACACAAAAAAAAAAAAGTGGGCACAACACAGCAGGCAAGCTCCAAACGTCCCAAATTTTTTTTTTTATTTGCGAATCTCGTTGCCACCCAGAAGAAATCACATTGACGTCTTTTTTTATCCTCACTCCTTCTGAGCCGGCGGAACAAAGCAAGAATAATAAAAACGGAATCTGCGATGATCCCTGACAGAATCCCCTCGTCTGCCGCAAAGAAAACGACGGAATTTGATTTGGAGGTGACACCTTTCAGGCTTGAGTGAGTTTACGCCGAGGTCACATTGTCACTGCGCACAAGCGTTGGAGAGAGATGGGGGGCGGGGGTGGCGGCGAACAAGCGGCGCAGTACCTCTCAAATATTCACACAGGAGCGCCGTGCAAATTGGCACCTCGGAGTCAACACACGTGGTGATAATTACGGTAAAATATTAACCAGCAGATTGTGCCGATTGTCATCATTTTGGGGGATAATGATTCCTTCATTACACAGTGATGAGACAGTATTATTTATTGTAGTTAGTTTATTTTTTCAATTATGTTCAAATATCAACCATAAAAGTGTGTGTGAGTCGTTAGCACTTTCAGGGCAAATGAGTCATTCTTCACTATTTGCCGAGACTAAATCAATGAAGTCGTCTAGAAGTGAGTCAAAATAGAAACGAAATAAAGGAGCGCGCACACTGGAAGCTACAGAAGCTTATTAATGACGCACTGGAAAATACAAGTTTAATATCCAATTATAGCATGATAACTTTAATGTTTTAATGTGAAAAATGAGCACTTTATGTTACCCGTAATCTAAATGAGGACCCCCAACATAAAACAATAACAGCGCTAAGACAGCTAACAAAAAGTTGGTGGCTCGTGCGAGAAGTTTACATAGCATACGTCCTCAGTCAGAAACAAAAAAAAAAACCCACCAACCTGACAAGCATATGGTTTGGAGCCAGTCAGTGGCTAGCACAAGTACCTAACCGAGCAGTTTGCATCTCAACTCAACGTTGCTTCTTGTCAAACAGCAGAGACAGACTCAAATATCAAAAGTAAAAGGATGAAAAGCACAACGCTGGCTTATCACATAGCTGCTAGCCAGTCTGTGGCTAGCACAAGAAGCAAACAGAAGCCTCCGTCTTCACTTGGTGTTCATTCTTCTCAAATATCACAAACAGATGGACTCAAATGCACCACACGTCTAGTTGGTGGCTAGCATGAGAGGCTAACAGAGCAGTCATAGTAAAGCAGTCTTTTTTTTTTTTTTTTTTTAATTTGTATTTTTATTGTATTTATTTATATATTTATTGGGCAAAAAGTTATGCAATATTGTCTTTGGCTGAGAGTCACATAAAGCCACCTTGGCTGGGGACAAAACATGAAGTAGAAAGCAAATTGGCAGCTAGCCAGTCGGCTGCTAGCAAGCGCAAGAGGCATACTTTTCTACCAAATTTTGGGGGCGTTTCAAATATATATTTTTCCTGTCAGGTTGACTTCCTCTTCGCGTTGTGACAGGCGGATGTTGGCTCTTTTAACTTGTCATTCCGTCATTTTGTATTTTCGGGTCTATTTGCACGTTCCGAATGCAGTTTGACTTGTTGGTTCAATTGTGTGGAAAGCAGCTTTTTGCGTCAAAGAAAAAGCTTTTAAAGTGTCACCTCACTCTCGCCCAAAAGCCATTTAGAGGGAGTGTGAGCACACCTTTTCCCAGGCGGGAATTTGGCACATTCAGGCAGCATAGTCAGCGATTGCCTGTATTCGTCTCATAAACACCATAGCTTCGTCTTCTATTTTTTTTTTTTTTTTTTTAAAGATGCATTCCCGTTTTGACTGACAAACTCATTCGTACGTAATTTAAAGACATTCAAACGGAGACGTTCGATCATATTTGCAATTACGTTCAAGTATTTTTGCAAGTTCTGTCACACATGAGCGCCAGTACGTTTGCTCAAAAATGATAATTCATTGGTGCCCTCCTCGAAAATACTTCTTTGACCACACAAAAGCCAAAGAAAAAGCTTAACGCCTCTATCTCTTCGGCGTGGCGGGAAATGAACAGAGGATGGAAATTAAATTAGACCCCTCCCCCCCAAAAAAGAACAAGTGATGAATAATGCATGTGCGCCGTGGGCTATAGATTAAGTGTGAATATTCATTCATTGGCGTGCCCTTTGGGATCGCCATGCATATTCATTCAGTGGCACGCGTACACTCGTCAGTAAATAAGAAGGGCTAAATATGACATTGCTTATTCCTTCGTAAAATACTGGCCGGCGTTTCTGTACGAAGAAGGTTCTACTCTAGTGAGTAACCATCGCACCCGGCGCTCCTCCATTAAGTGCAAAGTCACCAGAGCAGGGAAAAGCCCATTAGCCTCGAGAAGACGAAGACAGGGGGAAGGGAATGATTAGCCTGATTGGATAGAGCACAGCTAGGTTGCTTAGGTCAGAACTACTCAGCGTCAGGATACAGAAGGTGCATACTAAGAAAAAGAAAAAAATTGCTAGCAAACATATCCTTTCATTTTTGAGAGGTGGGAGGGACACCTTGGAGTGGTTGCTTGTCATTCGCAGTAGAAAAACACTAAAGCCAAAAGTCATGATTGACTTGCTCTCAAATTGCGCAGTGCGAGACGAACGTGTGTTATTTTGATGTATTATTCATCATTAATGTGTTGGAAATAGCTTGAGGTCAAACGTAAAAAGAGCTTGTTTGAATTAGAGATTGAACACAATGCTTGGGTGGTGGTACGTTAGCTTCTCACGTTAGCCACTAGCTCCCCCGTTGCTTGTCAGCTTACTACTCGTGCTAGTTTTATTTCAGTATCTTTCTAATTCATCTTTGGCTTTTCGTGAACTGATATTTTTTGGAGCTCGTCAAACGAAGACTGCCAATTTGGACCGCTACATTAGCGTCTCCAGCTACAGCACAGCTTTCAACTTCATGGTACCACGCCATTAACTGCTATTTAAATATGCGCGATATTTTTTTTTCTTCAAAGAAAACAACAAGTGCATGTTTTTAAGAAACCAGGCTAAGGCATAATTGCGCGACTTCTCGCCACTAACATGAATATTCAAAACTCCCCAAATTAGTTGTGTGGAGAATAATGAGTTTATTAGCATTTGTTTATTTGGCCGTGCATATAAACTACTAATGAGAAGGCATTAACGAGTGCGCCATTCTCTGGAGTCCTTCCATCCCTTGCTTTAATTTTAAAAATACTCATCATAATGAAGGAGAAATGTCCCATGTAGACCCCGGCCGAGGGTCTGCGCATTGAAACCTAGCGCGCAGGAAAAAGTAACAATTATAACACATACAGTCAGTTGACATTTAGGCCGTGGAGATATTTGGCCTTATCACACCCGGCGTAATGAAAGGTCAATGGGCTTCTCACTGTCGACCGCTGTTGAAGATGCTCCTTCCGTGTCTATTGAGGCTGCCGCGGCTTGTTTTGGGGTGATAACACGTCAGTTGACTTGATTTATCACCATGATGAGGTGTGAGATCGAAATTACAGGACGGCGGGAAAACAATGTTTTCTTCGACACTTGCTAGCTAACTTGCTAATAGCTGTCGCTAGATGCGCCCTTGTGTTCATTCTCTGTGCCTCAAAATCTATTAAAATTATAGTGTTTGTTTAGTTTTAATATACTGGATTTGTATGCGCGCGCACACACACACACACACACACACACACACACACACACACACACACACACAATGATAATGATCCAGCAGCTCATGAGTGATAGCCGAGGTGCTGTAGGCGCTAATGCTTTCCCGTCTGAGTCTTTGTGTTTTTTACCGGACACATACAATCCACTACAGTAAAGTCTGAACGAAGGATAGTGCTTCTGCATATCGCCCTGCCAAGACGGTAAATGCCGCGTTTCCACACCATGTCAAACAGTTCCTTTAATGCACACACAATAAGCGACAGAGGAGGCGCTACAGTAAATAGAGATGCTATGATGCGCCGGGAGTTGTTTCTGTCATGGCTGCCGCCCCCACCCCAACCCCTACCCACATCTTCCTCCTCTATGCTCAGGCATGCCGTAGCAAACATGAATGGCGGCGCGGCCGTGCCGACTCACTGCTTCGGTCGACTGCAAGGAAAAGTGCAACCTTTGCCTTGGGTCTTAATTATGTTCAATTTACCAAGCAGGGCCTGAAACCATTGGAGGGTCTGTGGGGAGGAGGGGTGGCAAAAAGCTCTCTGACCTATTTATCAGTGCAGCTTTTTGCTTCCGCCGCCTGAGTCTCAAGCAACGAACGACAAGAGTTGAGCGAGCATGAGAGAGAGCGAGAGAGAGTGCGAGAGAGCTAACAAGGGTGTACGCACTCATACACTTTATTTCTTATAAATGTGAAAAATGTGACGAGCATTATATCTGACGTTTAATATTATGAATGTTAGAAATGATTGGTGTCCACTGTCCAGCTAGCAATAGCAATCTGACACTCCTTAAATATCAAACTTCTTCCAATGACTGTAGCTCTTTTTTTTGGGGGGGGGGGGTTCCTAATTTTAAACGAGTAAAACATCATTTGAGTGATTTTACTCCTTTGAATATTTGACCATTAACCATGTCAAAATGAGCAAATGAATTGAATGTCAAAATTGTCATTTTTTTGTAATGTAGAACAAAAATAGGAAAAAAATGGCTAAATTTTTTTTTAAAGTGCTCAGTCGATTAATTGGTCCGGTGATAGTATATACTGGACAACTTTGCCTTATGAATCACACGGCTAGCTTTATGCTAACATATATGGGAACAGATTTCCATTCTTTTCAACTGGAAAAAGACACCACACTGCGCCATTGTTTCAGTTGGAAATGTTAAAATCTGGCTTAAAACATCTCCCCTCCAACTTCTCTGAAGCGCCCGGAAAAAATCACTTTACTCTATTTCCTATGGGAGCACACATCATCATTGCGGTTGCGTTGAGCGCGTTAGCTAACATGCCGCCGCACCGCTGCCAGCTTTTACCTTGCCTGGCCTGTTAGCTAGAGCAAGAATGTCAGGCTCCATTAGCGAGCCGCCGTCCGCCTGGTAACGGACGGAGGCTCCATGGCGGGCTTGTGAATTAAGGGTCAGACCTCAACGCAACACCGCTGTCGTCGTCGCCATAATGAGAGCTGATGGTGAGAATGAACCCCCCCCCCCCCATCCACCATAATCATCCTCGCCGACCACCAACATTAGCTTCCTCGTTTGCTTGGCCATTCGCATCAACCCTGGTGGGAGGTCTTTCAAACGTGGCGTGAAAGGATTTAATCAGTATGGCGAAGAACTCTCACCACAAAACCGGAAATAGAACAAACTGGATCGGAACGTAGCCCACAAATAACAATGTAGCGCTAACCCCACATTTTGAACCCCTTAAATTGTGCCCCCCTCCAAAGAGAAATCGTCACACCAATTGCATGCAACGCACATATTTACGGGCCCCCCGCCCAAAGTCTGTTGTTTCAAAAAGGCAAGAGGAGTGGAAGGGGAGGACGGTGGTGGGATGGGGACCGTGCTTTAATCTGATTAGACCTGGCTCAAATCCCAACTCGGGCCTGAAGTGCAGTGCTTGTGGTTTGTGAAGGGCTTACGCTTAAGTCTGCGCCATGGAAATAATCTCCTCCCCCGGAAACAAGTCAACGTCGCTAAAGACATAAGTCGACGTCATTAGAAGAAAACGCTGCTCAAATCGGCACAGCACGGGAAGAGAATTCTACCGATTTTCCCATCGATTAATCGAATGATTGGTTGCAAATTTATTTTGCTTTATTCAATGCAATCACATGCGAATGGAACAAGTAGGTATACTTCACGTTCGACTGCAGTATCTGTGACTTTGAATGCGTGTGACTTTAACCTAGTTACATAGTTGTCACGTTACAGGAGTGACGTTGCAACTTACTGAGAAAATTGACAATTCACGGTTGATGGAATGGTTATTGTATCCGAACAAAAAATAAAAAATATCCGAACAAAAAACATAACAAAATAAAAAAGTTCACATTTGACTAGAAGTCAAAAAAATATTTCCGGGAAAACTATTATAATTTTAAAAACGGTCCCTTTTTTTTTTTTTTTTTGCCTTTTGGATGGCTAACTGTTAAATGATTTTTGTCGATTGGTACAATTGGTACAATACGATTCCGTTACATTATAACTAAAAAAAAAAAAAAAA
>NW_017806150.1:242590-244246 GCF_001891065.2 Hippocampus comes
AAATATCAAACTTCTTCCAATGGCTGTAGCTCTTTTTTGTGGGGGGGGGGGGTTCCTAATTTTAAACGAGTAAAACATCATTTGAGTGATTTTACTCCTTTGAATATTTGACCATTAACCATGTCAAAATGAGCAAATGAATTGAATGTCAAAATTGTCATTTTTTTGTAATGTAGAACAAAAATAGGAAAAAAATGGCTAAATTTTTTTTTAAAGTGCTCAGTCGATTAATTGGTCCGGTGATAGTATATACTGGACAACTTTGCCTTATGAATCACACGGCTAGCTTTATGCTAACATATATGGGAACAGATTTCCATTCTTTTCAACTGGAAAAAGACACCACACTGCGCCATTGTTTCAGTTGGAAATGTTAAAATCTGGCTTAAAACATCTCCCCTCCAACTTCTCTGAAATGGCGGGGAAAAAAAAACAGTTTTTTTTTCTTCCTCTATGGACCCATGGGGCACAAATAGTCCGCCGAGCGACAATCACTCACGGCATTGCCTCAATGGTGTTTAAAAACATATTGACACAGGACGATTAAAAAAACCCCAACAACAACACTGAACATTAATGCATGAATGTGTGTGTCCGTGGGTGTGTGTCTTTGTGCCCCCCACATCCGTCTCATCTGTGACTACCATAATCATCCTCGCCGACCACCAACATTAGCTTCCTCGTTTGCTTGGCCATTCGCATCAACCCTGGTGGGAGGTCTTTCAAACGTGGCGTGAAAGGATTTAATCAGTATGGCGAAGAACTCTCACCACAAAACCGGAAATAGAACAAACTGGATCGGAACGTAGCCCACAAATAACAATGTAGCGCTAACCACATTTTGAGAACCCCTTAAATTGTGCCCCCCTCCAAAGAGAAATCGTCACACCAATTGCATGCAACGCAAATATTTACGGGCCCCCCGCCCAAAGTCTGTTGTTTCAAAAAGGCAAGAGGAGTGGAAGGGGAGGACGGTGGTGGGATGGGGACCGTGCTTTAATCTGATTAGACCTGGCTCAAATCCCAACTCGGGCCTGAAGTGCAGTGCTTGTGGTTTGTGAAGGGCTTACGCTTAAGTCTGCGCCATGGAAATAATCTCCTCCCCCGGAAACAAGTCAACGTCGCTAAAGACATAAGTCGACGTCATTAGAAGAAAACGCTGCTCAAATCGGCACAGCACGGGAAGAGAATTCTACCGATTTTCCCATCGATTAATCGAATGATTGGTTGCAAATTTATTTTGCTTTATTCAATGCAATCACATGCGAATGGAACAAGTAGGTATACTTCACGTTCGACTGCAGTATCTGTGACTTTGAATGCGTGTGACTTTAACCTAGTTACATAGTTGTCACGTTACAGGAGTGACGTTGCAACTTACTGAGAAAATTGACAATTCACGGTTGATGGAATGGTTATTGTATCCGAACAAAAAATAAAAAATATCCGAACAAAAAACATAACAAAATAAAAAAGTTCACATTTGACTAGAAGTCAAAAAAATATTTCCGGGAAAACTATTATAATTTTAAAAACGGTCACTTTTTTTTTTTTTTTTTTTGCCTTTTGGATGGCTAACTGTTAAATGATTTTTGTCGATTGGTACAATTGGTACAATACGATTCCGTTACATTATAACTAAAAAAAAAAAAAAAA
>NW_017806150.1:248831-249374 GCF_001891065.2 Hippocampus comes
AGCGCGCGCGCACGCACACACGCACGCACGCACGCACGCACGCACGCACACACACACACACACACACACACATTCAGAGTGCTGATCAATAGTTTACTGGGTTGCAGGTCAACACAGGGAATTAACTGAGCGTGCCCAGTCATGTGGAGGGAGATGGCCTATTGGAAAAATCATTATCTATCTATCTATCTATCTATCTATCTATCTATCTATCTATCTATCTATCTATCAACTCGTCATCGCTTGCTCGTTATTTTAGCTAGCTTGCTAGCTTTCCATTTTAGCTAGCCTCTGTCTGTGTCTCGGTTTTCTCGCCCATCTCTCTCTCGCTCTCTCTCTCTCTCTCTCTCTCTTTCTCTGTCTCTTTCTCTCACTCTTGCTCGCTATCTTAGCTAGCTTATCGCTCTCTCTCTTTATCTCTCGCTCGCTCTTGCTAGCTATCTTAGCTAGCTTATTAGCTTTCCATTTTAGCTAGCCTCTGTCTGTGTCTCGGTTTTCCCATCCATCTCTCTCTCTCTCTCTCTCTCTCTCTCTCTCTCTTCC
>NW_017806150.1:249580-249906 GCF_001891065.2 Hippocampus comes
TAATTTTAAAAACGGTACTTTTTTTTTTTTTTTTTTTTGCCTTTTGGATGGCTAACTGTTAAATGATTTTTGTCGATTGGTACAATTGGTACAATACGATTCCGTTACATTATAACTAAAAAAAAAAAAAAAATTGTCTCAAAATTGCATAATATTACAATGACAAAAATTACTCGGAAAACATTTGCATTTTAAAATATTTTTTTGCGAATGAAATTTTAAAAATAAGTTCACAAAATATATGGGGTGGGGGAATACAATTTTCTTATGGACACTCGCTTTTGAAGTTTTGCGTTAAGGGCCAC
This sequence comes from Hippocampus comes, assembly GCF_001891065.2. NCBI lineage: Eukaryota > Metazoa > Chordata > Actinopteri > Syngnathiformes > Syngnathidae > Hippocampus > Hippocampus comes. Next base: position 249,886 of record NW_017806150.1, read on the forward strand.
ACAACGCGGCGATTGCTTTCG
>NW_017806150.1:253236-255558 GCF_001891065.2 Hippocampus comes
CCCCCCCCCACATCCGTCTCATCTGTGACTACCATAATCATCCTCGCCGACCACCAACATTAGCTTCCTCGTTTGCTTGGCCATTCGCATCAACCCTGGTGGGAGGTCTTTCAAACGTGGCGTGAAAGGATTTAATCAGTATGGCGAAGAACTCTCACCACAAAACCGGAAATAGAACAAACTGGATCGGAACGTAGCCCACAAATAACAATGTAGCGCTAACCACATTTTGAGAACCCCTTAAATTGTGCCCCCCTCCAAAGAGAAATCGTCACACCAATTGCATGCAACGCAAATATTTACGGGCCCCCCGCCCAAAGTCTGTTGTTTCAAAAAGGCAAGAGGAGTGGAAGGGGAGGACGGTGGTGGGATGGGGACCGTGCTTTAATCTGATTAGACCTGGCTCAAATCCCAACTCGGGCCTGAAGTGCAGTGCTTGTGGTTTGTGAAGGGCTTACGCTTAAGTCTGCGCCATGGAAATAATCTCCTCCCCCGGAAACAAGTCAACGTCGCTAAAGACATAAGTCGACGTCATTAGAAGAAAACGCTGCTCAAATCGGCACAGCACGGGAAGAGAATTCTACCGATTTTCCCATCGATTAATCGAATGATTGGTTGCAAATTTATTTTGCTTTATTCAATGCAATCACATGCGAATGGAACAAGTAGGTATACTTCACGTTCGACTGCAGTATCTGTGACTTTGAATGCGTGTGACTTTAACCTAGTTACATAGTTGTCACGTTACAGGAGTGACGTTGCAACTTACTGAGAAAATTGACAATTCACGGTTGATGGAATGGTTATTGTATCCGAACAAAAAATAAAAAATATCCGAACAAAAAACATAACAAAATAAAAAAGTTCACATTTGACTAGAAGTCAAAAAAATATTTCCGGGAAAACTATTATAATTTTAAAAACGGTCACTTTTTTTTTTTTTTTTTTTTTGCGTTTGGAAGTCGCCCAGGCCTCTCCCCCCCTTTGAAGTGACTCGCCAACGGGTCGGCCAGGCCCCGGAAGGGTACAATACGATTCCGTTACATTATAACTAAAAAAAAAAAAAAAATTGTCTCAAAATTGCATAATATTACAATGACAAAAATTACTCGGAAAACATTTGCATTTTAAAATATTTTTTTGCGAATGAAATTTTAAAAATAAGTTCACAAAATATATGGGGTGGGGGAATACAATTTTCTTATGGACACTCGCTTTTGAAGTTTTGCGTTAAGGGCCACACAACGCGGCGATTGCTTTCGGTCACTGTGTGGCGTTCTGCTTTGCGGCCTGCTCATTACCGGCCACCGAGTCAGGCTGCAACATTCGCATATCAGTTTGCGCTCATTATCTCTCCTCGCTGTTCCTCTTTCATTTCAGCTCATCTAAATTAAATGTAAAAAAAAAAAAACAACATAATGCAATTCTGCTGGAAGAGAACACGGTGGCTAATTGCGTTCTGCCCGACTGTCAGCGCTACAGTTACCCCTTCATCGCACCTCCATTGCTCTGCTTTAATTATCCGTGGCTCCCTGCCTCAACGGCAGGTGTTTGTCTTCCCGCGCCAGCACTCCAGTTGATGACCTCAGTCCAACGCCGCGAGCCACGGGCCCATCTCCACCCGTCCCGTGCCGAGCCCTCGCGGGTTTGAGCCACTGCGGCAAAGGAAAATGTTTGCACGATAAAACACTGTCAGTAGCGGTCACTTGCAAAATTCGAATTTCTGAGTTGAGGAACTTCATTTTGACAATCTTGTCATACTCAGGAACGATGTTACAGTGAGTTTGATAGTTTTATTTGGAAACAAGTCGTGCTTTCACACCATATTCTGGGCTCTCTGTGCCAGGAAACTAAATCGAGGTAAGCTGAGGAGATACACTGAGAGAAAAAAACAAAATATTTGCTCATTTTGATGTGGTGAACAGTCAATAGCTTTGCTTCCATGTTGTGGGGTCTCTGTGTCATGAAACTAAGTCGTAGTGAGCTGAAAAGCTTCATCTAGACAGAAGCGGGGATTTCCTGCTATTTTGTGGCTTCTAGGTGGCCGAGGAACTATGTTGAAGTGAATTGAGGAGCTTTGTTCAGATGCAAGTAGGTGTGCTTGTACTCATGGTAGGTTAGAAAAATGTAACGGTGCATCCCAAGCTTGCGCGTTTCCAGATTTCCCTTCCAAGATCTTTTTTGAATTTTTTTTTAAAATGTGAACATCTTGCAAATTCAGCCAATTGACAGAAACATGACCCAAAAAAAAAAAAGTAACTGCCACCAAAGGGCGGGTGAAGAAAAAAAACATGCACACACACACCCTCATACATACTTACA
>NW_017806150.1:259322-262427 GCF_001891065.2 Hippocampus comes
CTCCCTCTCTCTCTCTCTCTCTCTCTCTCTCTCTCTCTCTCTCTCTCTCTATCTGTTGTGAGCTATCTTAGCTAGCCATCTTACATCGCAAGCTAGTTCTGTTTGCGATATCTCAGCCAGATCTTCCATCAGTCCATCGGCCCATCCCTATTCATCCATTGACTTTTATCAGTCCACCCACCCGTCGATCTATCCATCATGCCATCCAATTCATCCATCCATGTACTGTGTCTTTTCCTCATCCATCATCATTCACACTTCCATCGATCCATTTATCTTTCTATTTTCCATCCGTCCACCCAGCCCTCCGTGATGCTGCCGCACAGTGTGTGGGTTGTTGCATACCTATGCTGTGTGCGTGTGTGTGAGTGAGAGACTGATTATGTAGGCACCTCCTGTGTGGAGGTTCCACTTGTATCATGCACTCCTCCTCCGCTCTGCGTTTGTTTATGATTCCTGCCATCCTCTTGCGTGTGTGGTGCGGCGTTGCGTTCTTCTTTTATTTCCGTCCCGCTGGCGTGCGCGCCTCCAATGGGCCTCCCGAGGAATCGGGCGTTGCGCTCGAATCCCCTTAATGTTGCCATAATTGCGGGGAGTAGCCCTCGTATGCATGGGTGCGCCATGTTGTGCGCAGCGCCCTAATTGCCTGCTGCTCACGCAGTGCCAGCTTCTTCTTTTTAGCTGACCAGCGGGACGCACGAAAGAAAAAAAATCGAGCCAATATAGTGCTTCAGTTTTCCGTTATGTATTTGAGGTGTGGCGTTTTAGTTAGCAAATAGCAAATAGCTAACTTTTAGCTGATTTACTTATGTTTCAGTAAAAGGACACACCTTGCGATTAACTGAAGCACGACGTCTATTATTTTACTTACTCAACTTAGCACACAGAGCACCGGGCATTTATTTGAAGTAATGTAATTACACTTATCTAACAAGACTGTTTTACTCCTGAAAGGGGGGGGGGTAGAGAACACGGTGGCTAATTGCGTTCTGCCCGACTGTCAGCGCTACAGTTACCCCTTCATCGCACCTCCATTGCTCTGCTTTAATTATCCGTGGCTCCCTGCCTCAACGGCAGGTGTTTGTCTTCCCGCGCCAGCACTCCAGTTGATGACCTCAGTCCAACGCCGCGAGCCACGGGCCCATCTCCACCCGTCCCGTGCCGAGCCCTCGCGGGTTTGAGCCACTGCGGCAAAGGAAAATGTTTGCACGATAAAACACTGTCAGTAGCGGTCACTTGCAAAATTCGAATTTCTGAGTTGAGGAACTTCATTTTGACAATCTTGTCATACTCAGGAACGATGTTACAGTGAGTTTGATAGTTTTATTTGGAAACAAGTCGTGCTTTCACACCATATTCTGGGCTCTCTGTGCCAGGAAACTAAATCGAGGTAAGCTGAGGAGATACACTGAGAGAAAAAAACAAAATATTTGCTCATTTTGATGTGGTGAACAGTCAATAGCTTTGCTTCCATGTTGTGGGGTCTCTGTGTCATGAAACTAAGTCGTAGTGAGCTGAAAAGCTTCATCTAGACAGAAGCGGGGATTTCCTGCTATTTTGTGGCTTCTAGGTGGCCGAGGAACTATGTTGAAGTGAATTGAGGAGCTTTGTTCAGATGCAAGTAGGTGTGCTTGTACTCATGGTAGGTTAGAAAAATGTAACGGTGCATCCCAAGCTTGCGCGTTTCCAGATTTCCCTTCCAAGATCTTTTTTGAATTTTTTTTTAAAATGTGAACATCTTGCAAATTCAGCCAATTGACAGAAACATGACCCAAAAAAAAAAAAGTAACTGTCACCAAAGGGCGTGTGAAGAAAAAAAAAATGAGCACCACACGCCTGATGAATTATTAAGGAGACGACGAGGCGCCGGGATGTTGGGCCAATGTCGTCGCTCGCCTTGACAAAAATCCACACTGACTTCCCTCCTGCTGCCTCCGCCCCTCACCCGGAACCGGTTTGATCCTGATTGCGGACGCTGCGGCTGGCAATTTCCACAATCGTGTGCAGCTCGCAACCCCCCACCCCCACACCCCTCAGCTGCTCTAACGCGCCGCCGATAATACGGACGGCGACGCCAGGCCGGCTGCTTTGCTGAATCACATGATGGTGACCGAGCGCTCGCCAACACAAGATGTTGACCGTACTGCCATACCTTCAGATACCACGATGATTAAAAACAGACTTTCATGACATCACTAAATACACTGAAAAGAAATAAAGTGGACTACTGGTACGCATCCCTTGGCCACTTGGGGGCAGTATGATGCTGACATACGGCGAGGCATGTCCGCGATTGCTTTCATAAGCCGCAGTCAAATGAGTTGTTCGTCGCAGACGATAAAGAATATATGCCTCTAAATATTGTTGTGTTGGCCATAATGACGCCACGTAGATGCCACATAGTACTTGTTAGCGCACAATATTTCTGTTGATGTGTTAGCATCGAGTAAAAAGTAGAATTAAGATGGGCTACTCTCGTAACATGCCGACTTTTTCCCGCCCCCAATAGATTCTGTCCTTTTTTGTGGAATTACGATTTCATTTCATGCATCTTGATTTTGTCCTTATAAATTGAACATTTTCATTTGGATATTTACATCCTGGAAAAGGATACTTTTAAATCCATTAATTATTATTATGATATTAAAATTAAATATGTCCTGTTTTTTTTTTTTTTTTTGTGGCGGGGGTCTTTTTCCCGCCCCCAATAGATTCTGTCCTTTTTTGTGGAATTACGATTTCATTTCATGCATCTTGATTTTGTCCTTATAAATTGAACATTTTCATTTGGATATTTACATCCTGGAAAAGGATACTTTTAAATCCATTAATTATTATTATGATATTAAAATTAAATATGTCCTGTTTTTTTTTTTTTTGTGGCGGGTAACGATTTTATTGAATTAAAAAAATACATTCTTAAAAAAAAAATCATTATGGTTAAAATTTACCACTTGTAACATTTTCACGTTGACCTCATAAAATTGAGTATTTTGTGAAATTACAATTTCATTTTTTATAAATCTGGACTTTATCCTCACAATAATAATTAATGTCATGGACTCGTCTAAAATAGGATTTTCTCGTCGGCCTGTTGCCATGGCG
>NW_017806150.1:267494-271607 GCF_001891065.2 Hippocampus comes
TGAATTAATTATTCATCCATTATTATTTTATTTAGACAAATTTAGTGAGTCAACTTTAGTGAGGGCCGGGCGTTTATTTACAATAACGGATTTCATTTCCTGTTGTAAATGACCCTTGTTGCACCAACCGTTATCTTCGATGTGAGGCATTTATTTCTGTGAGTAACATTTCAATTCATCAAGACAGTGTCTGTCAGTGTCAAATTTGGTGAGTCAACCGTCGAAAGCACAATAAGGTATTTATTGAGACGTGGTTGGGCGTATGCCATCCAAATGTGTCTGTCATGTTAATGAAATTACAGCAACGCACTGCACCAACTGTAGTCACTATTTCCCTTAAGGGCAATCAAAGAGGCATGTATTTGAGGTGAGGCATTTATTTTTGTTTCTGTGGAAAAGGCGCCTTGCCATTCTGTTGCTCTCAGAGCAGTGGCATTTATTTGATGAAAAGGTGACTGCTAAATGGAGGTGTTTATTCTGAGTATTTATTTTAGAGAAGGCATTTAATAAAACCAATTCTTGTGCACGGGCGGAGCAATGATAAAGGTTTCTAAGGCAACCTAGTGGAACCACCTGTTATTCAGGCAGGGGGGAATCCTCTATTTGGGGCATGGCATTTGTTTCTCTCATAGATAGTTTTGTTTGTAGCTCTTGTCGCTATCACAAAGTTAGATAAAACCAATTCTTGTGCACGGGTGGAGCAATGATAAAGGTTTCTATGGCAACCTAGTGGAACCACCTGTTATTAAGGCAGGGGGGAATCCTCTATTTGGGGCGAGGCATTTGTTTCTCTCATAGACCTCTGTTTTGTTTGTAGCTCTTGTCGCTATCACAAAGTTATTTCAGCAGATTGGGCGTGCAGCTTGTGTGTGTGTGGTGGCAGGGGGGGGGGGGACAAGAGCCAAGCGTCTTATGGAGGAAGCAAGGTCTTTTTGCATAAAGGTATGGCATTAAGAGACAGGCGGCAATCACAAATCAAGCATTCCATTTCGCAAATAATCGACCGCCAGCGCCGGCGGCGATGATTGCGAGGGAGGCAGTGGTGTATAATGGCTAGGATGTTTGTGTAGCTCACTGGGAGATTTAATTTTCAGCGGGTAATTGAAAAAACGCAAATGGCTGCAGTTCGAAAGAAGAAAACTTTTGCTGCTCTGTATTCATTATAAACGGCAGTGTACGAACGCCCTTGTTATATGAGGTGTTGTTTCACACCACACCTTGGCCACACAATGGCAGTGTGTTCGACACTCGTACAAATGACTCCGTAAGCTGCAATAAGATTTGTCGTTTTGTGCAGAGGAGAAAGAATATATGTCTGTGGGTGTTGTTAAATTGTCTACGTGTGTTGTTTCAGCATTTGTGGTAAAATTCCAATTGCTGCAACACGACAACTAGTTTTTTTTTTTTTTTTTCATTATGGTTAAAATTTACCACTTGTAACATTTTCACGTTGACCTCATAAAATTGAGTATTTTGTGAAATTACAATTTCATTTTTTATAAATCTGGACTTTATCCTCACAATAATAATTAATGTCATGGACTCGTCTAAAATAGGATTTTCTCGTCGGCCTGTTGCCATGGCGGTAATAAAAACGGGTGTCACAAAAAAAAAAAAACAAAAAAATGCATTGTGGGTTAGCGTTAAGCTAACGGGCATTGTCATTAACTGAACAAAAAAACGAAAATATATTTTTAAAATTTTAGTTTATAAAACTTATCATTGTACTGAAAATGTCCTTAGCCTTACCTTTAAAACCTTCAACGTTTTTACCATCAGTGCACTTTTAACGTTCAGCGTTACGACGTCTTCAGCGGCCCGCCTTGTTTTTTTAGGAGGCGCAATAATTGATTGGAGAAAAACGTCTCAGAGGAGAATGCGGCAGAAACAAGTGGATGCGACGTTTAATGTCGCACGTGCACTTGTCATAATTCCTTTCATTCCAGGCTGCGTGGCGCACACTATCCGCGTGTGAACGCCTCATAAAAAACTCGTATCTCAAATATCCCCGTCATTCACAATGACCAACGCTCAAATTCCTCACACTTGAATGTTTTATTTGCATAATCCTGACAGATAGAGCGTGATGCCTGCGATATCGGCAACTGCCGGGGGTGGCTAAAACTCACTGCAGCTCCGTAATCCTAATCTGGATGTGGAAAACTTGCGGCTCCCCGGCAGCCATTTTGGAAAGCAGCTGCTAACGGCGTAATGGTGGAGTGCGGCCGGCGAGAGATTTAAGAAAGGAGAAAGCAGTGTTGAGGGGGTGTCTCCAGGGACGCGGGGAGATTTTTCGCGGTCGGCCGGTTAAGTGTCCCCAGGTGAGGCGGAAGGAAAAAAATGAAATAAATACACATTATGCGGCGCAAAAAAAAAAAAATCCGAAAAGAAGCCCTCTATCTGCAAAGGAAATGCGCTGGTGGGGGGAAGCATGTCATCTCCACGTCTTTGTTTTCCCGCCCGGCTCCATCTTGCTTTGATGAAATGATTTCGTTTCGCTTTTCACGGCTTCCCGGCCTGACCCGATTTGCTCCTCGAAAGGCTCGGCGCGCCGGCCGTGCTAATGGACTACTTTGAGAGTCGACGAGTGTGTGAGATAAGTGAATCGGATTCCAAACTTGAACAATAGAAATGAAATAACGTCGGCGCTTTGTGGATGTGGAACTTGAGGAACGCAACCAGAAATGTTATCGTACTTTATAGCAGGAGCCTCATCTACTTATCCGCAATTGTTCTTCCTCAAAACTACGAACAATAGAAATGAAAGGAGCAGGGACGTCCAGTTAAAAAGTTACATTAATTGTGTGGGTGTACAGCCAAGAGCGGAAATACCGACGGCGATTCCCTATGGCAAATGATTAAAAGTCTCCGGGAGGTAAAGTATCATAAAACAAGGCTGGGTGCGTACATGTTTCCATAGTAACAGGAATAAATGTGCTAAATAAAGTGCGCCACGGGGAACAATCTGGCCGGGCCAATTAAGGGCCTCGAAAATGCACCCTGGCCTTATCACCAAAAGGTAACGACAACAACTTTGATGTGTTTAAAAGAGCGAGTCCTCTGTATCTTTAATGATAGTGCTCGCAATGATCATCCCCATGATTCAGATTTTACACTTTTGTTTATATCTTCTGCCGAGAACTTTTTAGCACCTTATGTTTTTACATTGTACATTTTTCTGATTAATCATAATTTGTGGGCTGCTTACTCTGCGATACACCTACCGTACTTAGAGCTAGATTTTTCCCCGCCCCCCCAGTTCGCCTTGACAATTCCAATTTAACGAACAGCAAAAAGTCAGTTAACTCGACGTGACAAGATATCTCACATCCGATATTTCAGAATTGTGTTTATTTCAAAAACAACATGACCTTCCAGAGTTTGAAATTCTTCACTAACGTGTATTTTCTATTTAATACAGAACAGTGACTCACCTATCAAATCATTTACAACTAGCCAGCTTAGTAGGTATGGCGGGGAAAAAAAAACAGTTTTTTTTTCTTCCTCTATGGACCCATGGGGCACAAATAGTCCGCCGAGCGACAATCACTCACGGCATTGCCTCAATGGTGTTTAAAAACATATTGACACAGGACGATTAAAAAAACCCCAACAACAACACTGAACATTAATGCATGAATGTGTGTGTCCGTGGGTGTGTGTCTTTGTGCACGATTATTTTGCACTGCCAGCCTTCCTTTGACCTTGATGTGCCGCCGTGCCCTCTGCCGCTGCGGCGCTAGCTAGCTCGCACTGTGTGCCCTTCTGCGGTGAGCCAACGCATCATTAAAGACGCATGCGTGAGCGCGCGCGCACGCACGCACGCACGCACGCACGCACGCACGCACGCACACACACACACACACACACACACACACACACACACACACATTCAGAGTGCTGATCAATAGTTTACTGGGTTGCAGGTCAACACAGGGAATTAACTGAGCGTGCCCAGTCATGTGGAGGGAGATGGCCTATTGGAAAAATCATTATCTATCTATCTATCTATCTATCTATCTATCTATCTATCTATCTATCTATCTATCTATCTATCTATCTATCTATCTATCTATCTATCTATCTATCTATCTATCTATCTATCTATCTATC
>NW_017806150.1:272278-276578 GCF_001891065.2 Hippocampus comes
CTCCCTCTCTCTCTCTCTCTCTCTCTCTCTCTCTCTCTCTCTCTCTCTCTATCTGTTGTGAGCTATCTTAGCTAGCCATCTTACATCGCAAGCTAGTTCTGTTTGCGATATCTCAGCCAGATCTTCCATCAGTCCATCGGCCCATCCCTATTCATCCATTGACTTTTATCAGTCCACCCACCCGTCGATCTATCCATCATGCCATCCAATTCATCCATCCATGTACTGTGTCTTTTCCTCATCCATCATCATTCACACTTCCATCGATCCATTTATCTTTCTATTTTCCATCCGTCCACCCAGCCCTCCGTGATGCTGCCGCACAGTGTGTGGGTTGTTGCATACCTATGCTGTGTGCGTGTGTGTGAGTGAGAGACTGATTATGTAGGCACCTCCTGTGTGGAGGTTCCACTTGTATCATGCACTCCTCCTCCGCTCTGCGTTTGTTTATGATTCCTGCCATCCTCTTGCGTGTGTGGTGCGGCGTTGCGTTCTTCTTTTATTTCCGTCCCGCTGGCGTGCGCGCCTCCAATGGGCCTCCCGAGGAATCGGGCGTTGCGCTCGAATCCCCTTAATGTTGCCATAATTGCGGGGAGTAGCCCTCGTATGCATGGGTGCGCCATGTTGTGCGCAGCGCCCTAATTGCCTGCTGCTCACGCAGTGCCAGCTTCTTCTTTTTAGCTGACCAGCGGGACGCACGAAAGAAAAAAAATCGAGCCAATATAGTGCTTCAGTTTTCCGTTATGTATTTGAGGTGTGGCGTTTTAGTTAGCAAATAGCAAATAGCTAACTTTTAGCTGATTTACTTATGTTTCAGTAAAAGGACACACCTTGCGATTAACTGAAGCACGACGTCTATTATTTTACTTACTCAACTTAGCACACAGAGCACCGGGCATTTATTTGAAGTAATGTAATTACACTTATCTAACAAGACTGTTTTACTCCTGAAAGGGGGGGGGGTATCTATTTGAGGTGAGGCGTTATTTTTGCTGTTGTGAATACCGTTGCAATTAATTGAATTAATTATTCATCCATTATTATTTTATTTAGACAAATTTAGTGAGTCAACTTTAGTGAGGGCCGGGCGTTTATTTACAATAACGGATTTCATTTCCTGTTGTAAATGACCCTTGTTGCACCAACCGTTATCTTCGATGTGAGGCATTTATTTCTGTGAGTAACATTTCAATTCATCAAGACAGTGTCTGTCAGTGTCAAATTTGGTGAGTCAACCGTCGAAAGCACAATAAGGTATTTATTGAGACGTGGTTGGGCGTATGCCATCCAAATGTGTCTGTCATGTTAATGAAATTACAGCAACGCACTGCACCACCTGTAGTCACTATTTCCCTTAAGGGCAATCAAAGAGGCATGTATTTGAGGTGAGGCATTTATTTTTGTTTCTGTGGAAAAGGCGCCTTGCCATTCTGTTGCTCTCAGAGCAGTGGCATTTATTTGATGAATAGGTGACTGCTAAATGGAGGTGTTTATTCTGAGTATTTATTTTAGAGAAGGCATTTAATAAAACCAATTCTTGTGCACGGGCGGAGCAATGATAAAGGTTTCTAAGGCAACCTAGTGGAACCACCTGTTATTCAGGCAGGGGGGAATCCTCTATTTGGGGCATGGCATTTGTTTCTCTCATAGATAGTTTTGTTTGTAGCTCTTGTCGCTATCACAAAGTTATTTCAGCAGATTGAGCGTGCAGCTTGTGTGTGTGTGGTGGGGGGGGGGGGGGAAAAGGATTCCATTTCGCAAATAATCGACCGCCAGCGCCGGCGGCGATGATTGCGAGGGAGGCAGTGGTGTATAATGGCTAGGATGTTTGTGTAGCTCACTGGGAGATTTAATTTTCAGCGGGTAATTGAAAAAACGCAAATGGCTGCAGGTCGAAAGAAGAAAACTTTTGCTGCTCTGTATTCATTATAAACGGCAGTGTACGAACGCCCTTGTTATATGAGGTGTTGTTTCACACCACACCTTGGCCACACAATGGCAGTGTGTTCGACACTCGTACAAATGACTCCGTAAGCTGCAATAAGATTTGTCGTTTTGTGCAGAGGAGAAAGAATATATGTCTGTGGGTGTTGTTAAATTGTCTACGTGTGTTGTTTCAGCATTTGTGGTAAAATTCCAATTGCTGCAACACGACAACTAGTTTTTTTTTTTTTTTTTAAACCTGTCTGTAGCGTTTTGCATTGTGGGTTAGCGTTAAGCTAACGGGCATTGTCATTAACTGAACAAAAAAACGAAAATATATTTTTAAAATTTTAGTTTATAAAACTTATCATTGTACTGAAAATGTCCTTAGCCTTTGTCAATTAAAAAAAAACTGATCTCATTCAATCTCCTCCTACTCTGTATTAAATACAAACTGCGTCTTCCAATCACCTTGTTGTTGTCAGAGCTCACCGTTGCACAAACTGATTTTCTCCGGGTTTATTTATCCCTCAACTCATCACACTTTGGGCTCGACAAAATCCCCGCTAAACTTGATTGTACCCCGCTAACCGCCACGGCAGCAAAACAAACAGCTGCAATTAGCGTTCTCGCACTCGCGCCGACTCAAATCTGCAATCACGTTCGGAGCCAACACACACCTCCAAGCCACCACCGGCAGCGTAAACACTGCGGCTGCCGACCGTCTGCTCTCCTCTGATTGGCCGTCTTGGAGGGCGGGGGAACGTTTGCGCCGTTGATTAAGGGATAACCTCGGGTCTTCCGATGTAATTGCCGACATGATTTCGGACTAAGCGATCTTTAAATTGCAAGTGTGACACCGATCGGGCAAACCGTCGAGGAGCACACAGCTTGCTATTTTGTCATTAGCCAGCAGGGGTCAACACGCGGCGTTTAGCGCCCACCGGCCACTCGCGGTTATAGTTTAACCCTTTCGTGCACCAATAATGATAATCCGTAACCTGATCATCTGAGAAGCTGTCCACTGGAGTAACCGCTGTCCCTCAAAGGGTTAAGGGACCCCCGCTGTCGCTTTAAGATCCACAGAATCGACACGTGACTTCACGCCGTGTTCAGGAAAAAGGAAATTTGACACACTAAATGTGTGCGTGTGCGTGCGTGCGTGCGTGCATTTAGGCCACATTACTATATCTGGTCGAACAAAATCCCGACAACCGATTAATCGGCTGATTAATCATATTAATATATATAATTTATTTTCTAGTCCCTTAACGCTTTAATTTTTTTTTTTTAATTCAATGTATATTGAAGACGGGGAATTACAGGAAGAACATGTGATTGTTTTACGAAATTTTGTCCGGTGATATTTAACTTGACAGAAGAGCGAAAAATCAGCCCCCAAAAAACAACCAAAAAAAAAAACTATATGAATCAGAAAATCATTTTTTGATTTAAAAGACACCAGTGCATCGATGAAAATATATGGGCGAACTAAATTCTGATGACCGATTAATCGGCTGATTCATAAAAAGAATATATAATTCTTTATTTTCTCGTCCCTTAAAGGTTTTGATAAAAAATAAAAATAAAAAATTCCATTCATATTGAAGATGGGAATTACAGGAAGAAAATGTGATTGTTTTACGAAACTTTGACCAGAAACAAAAAAAAAAACTCCAGAGTTTAAAATTCTTCACTAATGTGTATTTTCTATTTAATACAGAACAGTGACTCAGCTATCAAATCATTTACAACTAGCCAGCTTAGTAGGTGTGGCGGAAAAAAAACAGAATATCATTTTATCATTTCAAAGACACAAGTGACATCAAACCAAATTTGAATCGCTCCACTTCAAAACAGATCGAGATACGTTGACAAAACTGATGACGTCATTGCATCCGACCTTCCAGAGTTTGAAATTCTTCACTAACGTGTATTTTCTATTTAATACAGAACAGTGACTCACCTATCAAATCATTTACAACTAGCCAGCTTAGTAGGTATGGCGGGGAAAAAAAAACAGTTTTTTTTTCTTCCTCTATGGACCCATGGGGCACAAATAGTCCGCCGAGCGACAATCACTCACGGCATTGCCTCAATGGTGTTTAAAAACATATTGACACAGGACGATTAAAAAAACCCCAACAACAACACTGAACATTAATGCATGAATGTGTGTGTCCGTGGGTGTGTGTCTTTGTGCACGATTATTTTGCACTGCCAGCCTTCCTTTGACCTTGATGTGCCGCCGTGCCCTCTGCCGCTGCGGCGCTAGCTAGCTCGCACTGTGTGCCCTTCTGCGGTGAGCCAACGCATCATTAAAGACGCATGCGTGAGCGCGCGCGCACGCACGCACGCACGCACGTACGCACGCACG
>NW_017806150.1:279568-294643 GCF_001891065.2 Hippocampus comes
GCCACCACCGGCAGCGTAAACACTGCGGCTGCCGACCGTCTGCTCTCCTCTGATTGGCCGTCTTGGAGGGCGGGGGAACGTTTGCGCCGTTGATTAAGGGATAACCTCGGGTCTTCCGATGTAATTGCCGACATGATTTCGGACTAAGCGATCTTTAAATTGCAAGTGTGACACCGATCGGGCAAACCGTCGAGGAGCACACAGCTTGCTATTTTGTCATTAGCCAGCAGGGGTCAACACGCGGCGTTTAGCGCCCACCGGCCACTCGCGGTTATAGTTTAACCCTTTCGTGCACCAATAATGATAATCCGTAACCTGATCATCTGAGAAGCTGTCCACTGGAGTAACCGCTGTCCCTCAAAGGGTTAAGGGACCCCCGCTGTCGCTTTAAGATCCACAGAATCGACACGTGACTTCACGCCGTGTTCAGGAAAAAGGAAATTTGACACACTAAATGTGTGCGTGTGCGTGCGTGCGTGCATTTAGGCCACATTACAATATCTGGTCGAACAAAATCCCGACAACCGATTAATCGGCTGATTAATCATATTAATATATATAATTTATTTTCTAGTCCCTTAACGCTTTAATTTTTTTTTTTTAATTCAATGTATATTGAAGACGGGGAATTACAGGAAGAACATGTGATTGTTTTACGAAATTTTGTCCGGTGATATTTAACTTGACAGAAGAGCGAAAAATCAGCCCCCAAAAAACAACCAAAAAAAAAAACTATATGAATCAGAAAATCATTTTTTGATTTAAAAGACACCAGTGCATCGATGAAAATATATGGGCGAACTAAATTCTGATGACCGATTAATCGGCTGATTCATAAAAAGAATATATAATTCTTTATTTTCTCGTCCCTTAAAGGTTTTGATAAAAAATAAAAATAAAAAATTCCATTCATATTGAAGATGGGAATTACAGGAAGAAAATGTGATTGTTTTACGAAACTTTGACCAGAAACAAAAAAAAAAACCCAAAGAAAACCAACAATATGAATCAGAATATCATTTTATCATTTCAAAGACACAAGTGACATCAAACCAAATTTGAATCGCTCCACTTCAAAACAGATCGAGATACGTTGACAAAACTGATGACGTCATTGCATCCGACCCTCTTGGGCTGAGCCCCACCATATCCAGTCGAATCATCATCGAACTGAATCGAATTGTTCCACTTTTCAGATCGAGCTGACCCTTGATTGCTTTTGCACCCCGCATATCGAAAACGGGAGGGGGCAAAACCACGCTTGATTAACCCTTTCGGGCATAGCGGTTACTACAGTGGACGGCTTTCGTGTTATCAGGTTCCAGGCGAACGGGTGAAGAATCAGTTGGGCCCTCGTTTGAAAGCATAAATCTCAAAACCTTCCAAAACACCATCACTTCAAATTCATCCTACCTCATCCTCAAAAATATATTTGGCTTCCAGATGATTTTGTTTTCAAAAACTTAGCTGCTCTTTACCATCCGAAGATGTTCCATCTCTCAGCGGAGAGAAATCACTTCAATGTACTATTTTGACGCCAGTCCGCTACTACCCCTTTGCCTTACTCGTACAAGTGTTTCCTGTCACTTTTTTTTTTAACACATCCGTACAAGCTCTTTAATTGCCCGCACAATGTGTGAGACGAGGAAGCCGCCCGTCTCCTGTCTTCCCCTCCCACTCTCCAGGCGGGAGATACCTGGCTAATTATAGCCGTGTCGTGTGGCACGCAGCTTGAAAATTAATAAAGGGAGAGCTATCGGGCCCGCTGTAGGTTGTTTGATGATAGCGTCGTATGTTGGCCTACATTCCTGTCGTGGGACAATTTCATTAGCCGCCCGGGTCGCTTGAGCATCCCTCGTTTCTTGACCTTGATGGCAAGACTGAAGGTTAGCATCACGCGAGGGTTAACGCGCGCGCGCACACACACACACACACACACACACACACACACACACACACACACACATGGACCCTGCATCTCTTTTTTTCAACAATCTTGGTCTCGTTTTTCCATCCCGTGTTCGTCCTTTGCTCTGTTTTCAAAATGATTCTTTGTAGATAGATATTTTACAACTGTCGTCGTATAAATATGTCACCTTCTGATTGGTAGATATTGTATTTGTCTGAAATACATACACAGATTGCGCTCGCTGAGGCGAAGGCATGATTATGTTGGAACCTAAAATATGTTCCTTTAATGTGCCTCGTGTATCATAAAGAATGAAAAACTATTCAAAAATGTAAAATATGTATTTTTAAGATAATAGTGTTTTTTTTTAAAAATGCCCAAAAAACAAAAACACTGAAAGGGCCACCTTGGGCAGATATTAACTTTATTTCTAGATATTTTCACTAACAACTAAATTAGCTTGTCTTTCAAAATTGTCCAAAATATCCTGAGGCGTCAATGTTTTTCCATTCAACGGCAGCACAAGGATTATGTTCAAAGACCACATGATTAATTGATGCCACAGTACACTGGCAATATGACTCATATTGCAATTAAAAACATGTTTTAACATGATGTTATTCATTTGTAGCTTTATTGACATTACAGATAATTTGATGGCGTTTAGCTTGGACCCATCTTTTTTTTTTCTGACAAGAGGCTGTCATTGGCCTCTTGTCAGACCTAATTGTTATTTTGACATGGCGCATGTGCACGTATGTGCGTGTGTGTGTGTGTGTGTGTGTGTGTGTGTGTGTGTGTGTGTGTGTGTGTGTGTGTCTGAGAATAAAGACAGAAAACGAGGCGTCGGGCTCAGGAAGGCGAGGTGTGCAGTGAATCTTGAGCTATGTATGTATACAGTGCACATGAAGAATAGCAAGCAGGAGGAGGTGGTGCGCTGAGATCAATAGCACTGCTACAAAAGAAAGACCAGGCCATTTGCTGACTTGCCGACTTAAGACAGCCGTGGTTTTGTTTTGGTTTTTTTTAAGCAGTCATGCACGCAAAGGCCTGCAGTGTGTTGTCTCAGCAGTAGCACTTTCCGGCATGTTCGTCATGTGTCATTTTGTCAGAATTTTTTTTGTCAGAATTTTTTTTTGGGGGGGGGGGGGGCTGAAAAACACCCGTATTAAAAAAAAAAAAAAAGCTTAATGAAAAAACCCCAAAAGCAGGGGAGATTGTGTTTTTTTTTTTATTTACGAAACAGCAAATTAGCTATAAAAAATATATTTGTACGTATTGTCGAAAATGACAACAAACTGTTTAAGGTAGGACGCCTGAAACGTGTCAACAAAAGTAGCAGAACAAGAGCTGCCTGGCAGCTTTGGAACATTATCGCCATCTAGTGGCCACTTGCATGAATCATTTCACATTCATGCAACATTCGACAACAGAATTGATAGAAATACATTTCGCCATTGACAGATATCATTGTTGTATTTAGATTATTTCGTAATTTGTCTCTTCATATTTATTGTCGCTGTTCTTTTGTGTTTTTAGTATTCGTAATTCTAGTATTTTTATTGTACAATATATTTATTTTAAGTTGTAATCACTTTTTAAAATATATTCAATTGATAGTAATTTTTAGTATTAATTGCTATTAGTATTACTTTTAACAGTGTATTTCAATCTGCTTTTATTTCCATTTTTTAACTTAATTGTGTATTGTATCATTTATAGACTGATAACTTTTTGAATCATTTTATTTACATTCATTTTCCTATTTTTCATTTTATTTTTATTAATGTATTTTAAATTACATAGATTTTTTTTGTTTTATTTTTAGTGTACTATTTATAATTATAATTATATTAGACATTTTTAAAAAATATTTGACTGTTTTTATCATAATAAAAATAGCAATAATAACAATAGTGTTTATTATTTTTGGATTGTATTTTATCATTTGTTATAACATTGTTGATCATTTTACAATTTATATATTTTTCATATTTTTTGCATTCTCATTGTACATATTTTATTTTGTAATAATAATAATACAATACTATGTTTATTTTCAGTTTCTAATTTTTCCTACTTTTAATCTTTTACCTGTGAATTTTAATGTAATATTTTCCTTTTACTTTTTGATGTATTCTTGGTATTTTAATTTGTGCATTGTTAGTGTCGAATTTTATAATCATTTTTAAAAAATTATGATTCTACCATTATTTTTATTTTGTAATCATAATTTCATGAAAATCGGATTCATTCATGCACCAAACCTCTTGATAAGAACCGGGCGGACCGTATATATATGCTCCATGCATGACTTTAATTCCTTGTCTCGGTTGCCAGGAGACATTTTCCCACCATGAGGCCTTGAACACGTCTCACGCCAACACGCAATGCATTCAACACGCTCCAAGTACGGTATGTTGGAGTTGCAGCATTCTGCGGGGGTCAACGTTAAAAGCCCTCGCACCGGTTCAGCACGTATGGATTGCGCGGCTGCAGACGCTATAGAGAAAATAAGCTAAAGAAAATCAATGTGACGCTTTATTCCACTTGAGCGCAGTGTGAAGTTTGCCGGGGGGAGGAAAAAGGCCAGCGATTCACGCAGAAGGTCATTCGCGCTTCTATTCAGAACCAAATGCCAAAAGTCTGCGTGTGTGTGTGTGTGTGTGTGTGTGTGTGTGTGTGTGTGTGTGTGTGTGTGTGTGTGTGTGTGTGTGTGTGTGTGTGTGTGTGTTCGATTTAAAAGAAATGGCCGAAGCAAGACAATGGTCACAAACTAGCATGACTGCTTTGAAACAACACCGCAAAATACATCAACACGTCCTATAAGTCGGCCATCTTTGTGGAGTGCGTTGACAACACAGCACAACCGGAATACCGGCCGTCGTAGCGGTATTTTTGGAAAACGGGACTTTATTTGTCTTGTGAAACACTGCCATGCCTCTATGTCGGCCATTTTGGCGCAGAGCAGCTACATGGGAGTTTTCCTGTCGTGCGTCACCGCGCAATGAATGTATGTCGGCCATTTTAGTGGAGTAAGTTGCCGTGTGACTTATTTTAATCGTGTCACTGAATAGACTGCTTATATCGGCCATCTTTGTGGAGGCTGCGATTGTTTTCTGACGGAACGCGTCGCTATGTCGGCCATCTTTGTGGAGTGTGTGACACTATGCAACGCATGTAAAACATTTTTGTGTGTGTGTGTGTGTGTGTGTGTGTGTGTGTGTGTGTGTGTGTGCCCAAAGCATGTGTGCGACGATGCGTACAAGTCGGCGATGTTTGTGGAATGTATTGCTTGCCACGCGACTTTTTAAGTATGTCGGCCATATTTGTGGAGTATGTTGCCGGCTGAGATTTTTTAAATTTGATGCGACGTTGAATAATTCGAGTATGTTGACCATGGTTGTGGGGTATATTGCTGTGTGACTTTTTCCCAAGAGTGTCAATGAGATTTTTGTATTTGTAGTGTTTCGCGACAATTTTCTTCAGTGTGTGACACTGCACGGGCTCCAAACGGCGGCCATATTTGTGGTATGTGTTGCTGTAGCACTTTTTTACATTTTTTTAATTCGTATTTGTTGAGTGTCTGAATGAATTTTTTTCAGTGTGTCGCTGCACACAGGCCGTATGTCAACCATGTTTGTGGAGTACATGTCATTGTACAACAACAGACAAACAAAACAAAAAAAACGTAATTGTGTTTTTGTTTGTTTTTTTTACACAATGAAACTGAGTAGGCACACAAAAAAAAAGTTAAACGGGATGCGTTTTTACGATGTCTCTAAACCTTAACGCCGCTTCGAAGTGCTTTACAATGTTGTTGAAATGCTACGGCGTGCGCTCGATCAAATTAGCTGTGTAAAACGAACGCTTCTTTTGTGTAAAGAAAAGCTTCGCGCGTGGGATATATTCCTGATGAAAATCATAATCCAACACTTTGATTTGACAGATTTAACGCAAATATTAGCCGACAAACGATCTTTCCAGTGTGCGCGTGTGGCACGGTGAAGAAGGCTGCGCTTCATCTCTCTCTCGGGCGCTTGTAATGGGGTAACCATAGCAACAGACAGCCTCACAAACTGCGGCGAGGTGTCAATCAAAAGCCCACTTTTTCTTGCCTTCCTCGCTCTTTCTCCCGGAGCGCAAAATAAAAAGCCTACTGATTATTTTGTCTGGTTTTTACTTCCTAATTTAGCGCCTTGAAACCGCAGGCAGTGCCAAGTCATTATCGTTAACCTTGTGTTGGCTTTCACTCTTCTTCTTAATATCATTGTTATTGCTTTTCTACCTCGGGTACTGAAAGCAAATTCCACTGTTAGCTCATTCACCGACTGATGACGCGGCATCAGGAGCAATTGGGGTGCAGGGGGCTGTGGGGGTCAGTGTCTTGCTCAAGGGCACATCAACATGGCCACAATGGGCAAGGATCAAACCGGCAACCTCAGGATTGGGAAACCGCCACTCAACCTTTCTTTCTTTCTTTTTTTTTAAGTAGCAACTTGTGACATCATTATTGGTACGACCTATTTAGCCAATAGACATCTGCCATCAACTCAAATTCAAAGACCTGACGAGGGCTTTCCAGATTTGCAATTGATTTTCGAAATATGTTTTTTTCCAAAAAAGCTTAAGGCTGCGTTTTACTGTCTAATTCACTTAATTGGGAAAGAAAAAAAAAACAACATCCCACAAGAGGTCTCTAATTAATTTGCTTCTTATACACATCTCTGCGTGACTCTTGGCCGAATAAACAGCAAGTACCCCCCTGCTCGAATGTGCCTGTGGTGTTCGCAGACAAAAGCGAAAAGCGGCAAGAGTGTTATTTTTTTCCCCCTCAGAAAACCTGGTCGATGCACAAGTTAACAAGTCCCCCCCTCAATCCCGCCTCCCAGACACACATAATGGGACATTTTCGCACTCCTCCCGCGCTCGCTGCACAGATTTGGCGAGCTGGCATTCGTAGAGCTGCCATCTTCAAAAAAAAAAAAAACTGCGGAGGCACAACAAGTGCTTCTCGTCCTGGTTTAATTGGCTCTGGGGGAGTTGGAGGGCTTTGCTGGTTATTGGCGAGGCTTTTCGTTGGACCACTGGGGCAATTGGGAGCAGGAACATCAAAGCTGACGGATGGCGCCCTCTAGTGGACACAAAGGGCTTTGTTGCTTGGAATTACCGCCAAATGTTACAGTATTAAACTACATTACGGTAAACAGTATAAGAAATTACGTAGATTCATTTTTTTTTTTTTTTTTTTAGCAATTGGATTTCACGACCCAACCCCGGATAAGCGGTAGAAAATGGATGGATGGATGTCGTTGATAAGAACCATAAAATGTTAGACCCACTTCAAAAAGAAAACACAATAAGAAAATTACACTATTTAAATCGCGTGCATTAAATTGTATTGATTTGGGTGTCATTAATTTTTTTTTAAATAATGTTGCAGTATTTTTCATATATATGCAAAAAGTGTGTAGAATTCATATGTCAAACAGAATATACATATTCAGTACAGTTGAACTGCATGTTTTTGATTAGACTTTTACTGTGTGCAGCCAAAGGCACACCTGTGTAATCATCGTGTCTAATCAGCATCTTGGTGCGTCACACCTGTGCAGTAAAAAGATGTCGGTCAAGGTGTTGATATATTTTTTTTGCTTCTATTATAGTTTGGTTTTGTTTGTTAAAAATAAACGATTTGGACCGACTTACAAATTCAATCAAGCGTATAAATATATGAGAAAAAAAACAGTACACCAGAAATCTGAAATACATTTGGATGCAATTAGCTTGTTTAAACAAAAAAAGTTGGCCATTTTTAAATTAGATTTTTTTTTTAAAACATTAAATGGCATCAAATGTTTGATGCAATTAGATTTCCAAAAACAATATGCTGGACCAATTTTTACAATAAAAATAAAAAATATACTGAATTGTGTACATTGTATATTAATGTCAATAAATCTACAATATTTTCACGTGTATGTTACATGATGCGATTGGGTATTGCTGAAGAATAAAACCCCTTTTGTAAAAATTAAAAAAAACAAACACTGGCATAATATACTCCCCCTGCTCCATTTTTAATAAAACTTAATTTCTGCTCATAACCATTTTATTTATTAATACTTTTGGGCAGTTTGTTAGCACAATGGTCTTTTCATTTGACATTAAATGGAAGCTTTGTGGTGTGCGTGCGTGTGTCATTAAGACTACATTTGAATTGTGCTAACATCATTTTCACTAATTAAAAATGATTCATAAAAGCTTAAGTAGCCGAGGCGGATAATGGCAGCAGCTGTCGCTTCTTGTTGTCTTTAGCGGCTTCCGATTTGACTAAACAAAAACTAATTGCTAGTGAATCCGAGCGGGAAGTCATCAAGGTGATGTTTTATAAACCCTCTGGTGTAGCATCCTTGTCAACTCATTCGACTTGCTCCAAATGAAGACGAACACAATTTCTTGGGGGATTTTTTTTTTTTTTTCGCTAAACACAGCTCGTTTCTTTATTGTCGCTAGTGAGTCGGCCACATTCTCCTCAGACAGAAAGCACTTAAGAATCACAACAGAAGAAGGAAAAAAAAAAAACAAAAGATGAGCCCGTCCGTCACATTCTTTCGGTATGCGGGTTAATATGGCCTCCGATTGGCGTGATTGCGGTTTCCCCCAATTAACTCACCCGAATAACTGATCCCAAAACGAGAGAGGGCTCAAATGATTTACAAATCAAAATGAAAAACAACATGGCGACTACGCTGATTAGTCAAGTTAGTTGCAAACAAAATTTGAAACGGTGAGGGGATGAAAGTGCTTCCAAAGCAGGTGGCTTTGAAATCCACACGTCGAGTGTTGGCGTGATCGGTTGGTCGTCGTCGTCGTCCTCGTGGTAAAGCAACTCTTAATTTTATCGTTGTTTTGAAGGTCCTACGTCATTTTAGTGTGAGGATGTCTCGTTGGCCTGGAGGTTACTGTTTATTTCGACTGCGTTCCTGCCAACGAGAGAAAGAGACGAGACGTCATTGGGAGGTGCCGACACAACAAACAACTGCGGGCTTGTTTTGATCCGCTAAAGCAAATGCAGCGGTACAATTCAGATTTTGACCCCCCCCCCCCCCCAAGAAAATAATAATTTGATTAGATTGATTACACTGGTAAATCGCAAATTTCATTCAGAGATGGCTTCATGTGTTTTTTTTTATGCTAATTTTAATGCTAATTTTAAAAATGTTTTTGCAGATTTTTGAGTTATTTTCATTTTTTTGTTTTCAAAGTTTTAATCGATGAGCTTTTTGCAAGAAAATGTCAGAATGTACTAGGAAATCCAACAAAAACTCTTCAGGTCATATGATTCGGAAAAGGACTACACCAAATATTGGGGTATGATTATATGGACTGGATTTTGGGCTGATGTGGCCACTTTAGAGCGCCTCGTCGTCTGCTGTGCGTATCAGCTTGTCATGCAGAGAAAGGCGGGACAACAAAGGGGGCTGGATGGGAGAATATGTATTTTTTTTAAGTCTGACTTGACAGCCAGCGTGTGAACAGGGGGCTTCGCGCGGTGTGGCCACTTTAGAGATCCTCGTTGTCACCCGACCCTTGTGAGATCTATTCCAGCAACCTGAGGTTTGTACGCGAATATCTTTTAATGACTACATAGCTAATCCGCTTTCTCCAATTCTTGGCTTGACTCAAGGTTTCACTCTCATTATTTTCATAATTATGAAGATATGTCCATTTTTCAACATAATCAGTGTTGAACGGTTGCTGCGGTGACGCTTTTAAACGGACGCGGCTGCTGAATGAAACCTTTTGTGGGCTGACCTCCACGCTCATACCTCTGGGCATCATAACTATTAATATACACAATGTCTCTATTATGGGGACAGCGGCATGCGCTCGTTTTTACGATTGTATCAACGTACTAGTGACCATATGGACGTTATAAGACGGGTGTTGTAACATATCGAGCGCCGTGTTCCGTTGTTACTGACGCCCCCTTTTCACATTGCCTATTTTAAAGCCGGGGGATTTTCCGCCCGATTATGACTGCTCTGTGCGAACGGCCCCGCGTGGACATCGAGCTGCCAATCAGACGGCTTCTTGGGTTATATCAACAGAGGCTCGTGTTGAACGGAGATGGCGCAAAGCCAGGATAGGGGTGTGAGGTTTCCCATCCCGTTGTATTTGACTTGTGCGGGTGTTTAAACTTCACCGACTTTAGCTAAAAACGGGAATGTATACACCACCGAGTCGGGCTACTGTCACCAGCTTGGCGTTCAAAGGCCTGCATCTGCCTTTGTCTCCGAACAGGGAATGCCGGGAATGCGGGTTATTTCAAGGCCCCCCCCTCCTTGGGTAGACCTCCCCTGTCGGAGGGAGCTCATCACGTTCACAAGATGGCTGTCGGTAGTGTCAGGCCTTTTTTTTTTCTTTTTTTGAAACGCCGCTCGGCAGTTAGCATGACTTGTCGGGAAGTTCCACTTCGACCAGAGTGAGCAGGTGGATCAGCTGATTTTTTTTCAGGCGGTGACTCAGTGAAAAGAGAGCACGTGTACGTACGACAGGGGAAGTGCTCCCTCTGAGACAGTCAGACAGACAAATAGTTCCTATTTTGAACGACTCCGAAAAGGGACTGAAAGTCAAAATGGTACAAAGGGAAACAAGGCAAGCTGGAGAAAAAAAAAAACATCATCAGGTATCCGTATTTTGTTGTGATTTGCATTCACGCAAAAGGGATGGGAAGGTGATGTCAACCGTCGAATTTGCGGTCTTCCGGTATAAGTCGACTTTTCAGGTAGCGATGCAGGGTGTCAAGTACGCAAAGCCAAGTTGAGGTGACTACGGCTCCTCGTTATTATCTGTTAAAATCCAAATCAAATCTTTTCTTTTACTTTGGAAAACAACGATCGACATTTTTGTTTATTTTTTTCCGGACACGTCAACGGTAACCAAATCGTTTTTTTTTTTTTTTTGATTTTTCTACGCTCCCAATTTGAAACCAACACCCTCTTTTTGAACCAAGGGATGGAAATGTTTTTTGGACACCGATTCGCCGATGAATTAAAATAATCATTCGTTGCAGCCCTGCTGTGTTCTTGATATCGTTATTTGATCAAATTGAATATTTAACATTTGGCATCCCATCCAGAGCGGAGGATTGAAGTGCCATCAGTGATTAGACTCAATTGATTACAACTGAGTCGACTAAAGAACTTTCACTCCCGTCATTCATGTCAGCTTTTATAGGTTGAGTATAACGGTTAAAAACAACACAAATATTTACCGTGTTTATCGGATTATAAATCACTCCGGAGTATAAACTGCACCCAAAAAAATGCATTGTGAAGAAAAAAAAAACATACCGTATTTTTGGGATTATAAATCGCAGTTTTTTTCATAGTTTGGCCGGGGGTGCGATTTATGTGTGAAATTATTCACACATTATTATATCATTTCACATGTTATTTTCACACTAAACCGCAAGAGGGCGCTCTAGGCCTGTGTTGATAAACCGGCAATGAGTGACGTAAGCGACGTAGAATAGGAAGCGCCACATCTTCTACCTCCAGAGTTGACGGACTTGTTTCAAACAGACACCGAGGATGAAGATTTCATTGGATTTCGTGATTTGGAGGGACACTGGTGGTTTGGTAAACTTGTTCGTGTGTTCTTTATGCAATAGTTATCGGAATAAGTCTTAATATGTTACGTGAACATACCAGGCACATTTGTTGTTTATGCGTCATGTAACGTTAGCTTGTAACATACTTATTCAGCCTGTTGTTCTCCATTTTTATTTTTATTTGCCTTTCAAGATGACATGTCTGTTCTTGGGATTGGATTTTATCGCATTAATCCCCCCCCACCCAAAAAATGTGACTTATACTCCAGTGCGACTTATGTATGTTTTTTTTCTTCTTTATTATGCATTTTATGGCTAGTGCGACTTATACTAAGGAGCGACTTATAGTCCGGAAAATATGGTAAGTCACTCCTGGGTATGAGAAGTCACATAAGAAAGGAGAAGAAGTCGTGTGGTAGTCATGGCAACTAATGTGTAACGTATTACTAAACCAATCCAACCAGAACGTTTTCGCTGCCGTCAATCTGATTAGGGAGCGTCTCACAGCCACCGTCTTGCTCTCCGCGTTGACCTTACCTTCCTCAAAGCCTCCTCTTCTTCCTGGCGTTTCTCGTAATGTGCAAAGTCATCAAAGATTGAGGTGGTATGCTTGTAAGTGGCGATAATTTTAAGCACTTGCTTAGCCTTCTCCAGGGGCACCTCCTGAGTGTCCCTGGAGTTGGTCACCGGCTTGTTGTCATTGTTCTCCAGCCGGATGTGTCGCAGCTGGTTGTTGGGCACGTCCTTGATGAAGGCCCATTTCACCTCGAACTTGCCCTTCCACTTATCCTGAGACCAGACGCCGGCGTAGGCGTTGTAGTCCACCGGCGAGCGCATCTCGGCCACGCCGCAGAAGTGCCCGCTGCCGTTGACGCTGAACAGCAGGTACAGGGGCCCCTTGCCACCCAGCGAGCGGTAGGCCCCGTCCAGACGCTTGTTGCCGTGTTCTGTGCTGCACCAGATGGAATACTTGATGGAGCGGTGGATGTCATCTTCCGAATAGCTCTTAATAATGAAAACCCGTCCGTTTTTCAAGTTCCACTCAAAGTCTTTGGGGTTGTAGTTGTTGAGGGCGCGCAGTTTCTCCAGCACGGGGTGCACTTCGCCCGAGCACAGCGAGGCGCTCATCGGAACGCCGACGCCGAAGCCGTCGCCGCGGTTCCTGGGCGCCACCCAGCGGTTGGGCGGCGGGCCGGGCTGTTGGGGTTGATGCTGATGGAGGGCCGGCGGGGGGCCCGGGTGAGAGGAGAGGTGCAGGGGGCCGGGCGGGAGGGACTGAGGGTGTTGCGGGGACTGGAGGGACTGCAGGTGGAAGGGCTGGTGCTGGTGTTGAGGCTGATGGGGCAAAGGGTTCTGCAGTAAGGCCGGGGGCTGGGCGAGAAGAGGCTGCTGCACCAGAGGCGGGGTCGGCATCATCGTCTGAGCGAGCGGCGGCTTGTTCAGGGGACCCTTATCATCCCAGGTGCCAATGTTCATGTTGTGCTTGATGGGCGGAGGAGGAACGGCGGCGCCCACCATCCCCGGGCGATGGCCGCCCACGAGGCGGTTTTACCCGCCGACGAGCTCACGGAAGGCGGCAGGTTATTGGCCGCCACGCTGCTCATCCCCGCCGTGACCGCTAAGGGCGAGCCCACCGTTTTCGTGACGGCCGCGACCATGTCCGTACCCAGCTTGAGCCCCGCCATGCTCTGCTCGATGCTGTTCAACACCGGCATCTTACTGAGCTGCGCGTCGCTCCTGAAGCCGGCCTGTCCGTCCGCGATGGCGCGGCCCAGCGAGCTGGGCGCGTAGCCGTAGCTGTTAGTGTAGACGGAAGTCTGCGTGGACTGACCCTGGGACACGCTGGTGCCCCAAGTGGAAAAGTCAGCGTTGCCGGGGAAGAAGTTGAAACCGTGCTGGCCCAGAAAGGGAGGCGTGTTGCCCAGAGCACCCGGCTGGCTAAAGACGCCGTCGGGGATGAAGTGCGGCTCGCCATTGCTCATCTGTCCGTAGGTGGTCAGGTAGGGCATGGGCGGGTCTCCGGCTGTGGACCAGGCGGCCTCTCCCAGAGAGTACGGAAATCCGATCGACGGCGCATAGTAGCTGGGCATGTAGGGATCAGACATGGGTGGGTAGCTGTTACCCTGCATGGTGAAGACATCGCAACCCGTTAATGCTACGTTTCCCAACCGTGATCAAGCAATGGCACAGGATTGACATTTAAAAAAAAAAAATCTTGATGCCATAATCACCATGTTACATAGTGACAATCTCTGCAAATATGGCGTCACTTTTTAATGGCACCGGGTTGTGTTTTACGCTGACCAGTTGCTCGAAGCTAGTTTGCGGCGCGTGGCCGCAACCATTTAATTAATCCCATATTACCTGATTTGTCTGGCTGCTTATGTAAGGCTCAAAGTCATCATCATTCACTCCGTCCTTTTGATGCATTGATCCGTTTTGCACTGCTTGGAAAAGAACGCAACGTGAAATCACAGCGGGGTTAGACCATAATACACATGAATATTTCATTTCTGGTAATATCCGTGTGGTGGTGCAAGATGGAAAATGCATGCATGTTTTGGAACATAATGTTCCTCTACAGTTACCTTTATTTCCCTGTCCTTTAGGTCTCTGGAATGGTGAAAAAGATTGCATTAACACAACAGTGACGACACGCTTTCCAATAAGACACACCACCAAACAAATATGTCACAAAAAGTGAGAGGCAGGTTCATTGCGTACGTCTGCCATCTCGTGGGAGAGAATTTCGTCATTCTGCCTGTCAATGTAAGTTGCTGGCAGAGATAGAACCAGTCGCATCTTGTTTTCAAGGAATAAACCATTTTCGGACCAAAGTAGTGAAATTGGATGACTTCTGGAGGCACACGTGATGACCTCTTCCGGCTCACTGGTTGGGAATGACTGCATTAGCACATATATGATGCCGTTTCAGTGGATGAACATGTCAATGGGCTAGCTGCAGCTTTCAGACTGCTTGGTTCTCCGTATTAAGCGGATGTCGAACGCCGAGGCGTCCACAACGCCGATCGACTACAACCGGCCGGCGCCAGCGTGAACCTCGGGTCGGCCTGCCTGCGTTTCCGGGCGGCTAAAGAGCTACCACATATCGTAGCTTTTTGTTGATATGGCAATCCCCACTAGGATTGAACTGCTGTCGGCAAACTTTCCCAGCCTGCCTCCCACCAACCGAACCTAAAAGCGGGACCGAAACAGACCTGCTGGTGGTCCACTGTGGTCGCAGACATCCTCCAGGAAGCGGGGCCGATGGCTGCTCAGCACACTGTCCGTCCGCCCGTGCGCACTCCTCCTGCGCCGCGCTCTCTCCCTCCCCTCCCCGTCTCCCTGCCTCGGTTCTCCGGCTGTTCGATCCCTCCGCGAACGTTCAGGTGACGGCGGCGGAGCCCCCCCCCCCCAAAGAGTCACTGGAAAGTATTATTTTTAATACATGATTTCAAATGGAGCATTACCTGACTGCCACGGAAGCCATTTTAATAATAACCAGGTTTTGCCTCAGAAATTATGACGAGTTGCCAAAATGGATTGG
>NW_017806150.1:294774-298666 GCF_001891065.2 Hippocampus comes
GACGTCGCCGTTTATCGACGAATAAATTGGGCTGTGAACGAGGTGGATGTCGGAGCGAACGGAGAGGAGCGGGGGAGTGAGTCAACGGGAACGTGACGAGCGTTTTACGGGAATACCCCCCCCTGCCATCTTCCACAATGGCGGACTGCCCCCCAGTCCAGCTTCCGCTCCGCTCCTCCGCTCGGTGACCTTCCGCCTGTGACGTTCTGAGTCTTGTTCCACTCTTCACATGACAGGCGCAAACTCACCAGCGGCTCAGCTTCTTTCCACATAATAATTAACGCGCAGCCATTTAAACACATTAAAAAAACAACAACAAAACACCTCCGTCGTCATTTAACTAACCCTGCTTCTACTAGCACTCGTTATTATATCATTATACCTGTATTAGTCTAGCCACGTCTTTTTGAACCACTTTTGGATGACTCACCTGCGTTATTACTTAAATTAATTACGTACGACTCTCCACAATTTTCAAGTTTTTATCTTCGAACAGGCACGCCAACAGTACATTGGGTTTTGAATATAATGTTTTTAAGTGTAAGCCATGTTATAAAAAATACATAGATCTAACATGACCATACTTAATCTTCTGAATAACAGGTATACATTTTTTGTTCATTTGCTCTCTGCTCACCATGCTTACTACCACCTTCATTCTCCATTCCAACAGGTTTCATTCCTGTTCTTGTCTTCAAAGTCCACACTACTTTTGACCATGTTTAATTATCTGCCTCAAAAGGCTGGAAAACACAAATAATAAAACGTACGTAATTTATTCTTCCTCCCTTACTTTACGCGATGAACCTTTTATTCACCATGTACGATGACATAATATCTAAACATATAACTGTAACTATCACTGATATGTAGTTTGTCATATATGTTTTTGCTTTGGTTTACTCTGGTGTCTTCAGCCAGGTCAGCACTGCAAATGAATAAAAAAATGATCAAGAATAAATGAACTATTTTCTTTCCTTGCATTCTGTCTTCAGCAGAGCTGACTCATTCAATATGGCGTACGAGCAGCAATGGACCAACCCGCTCGAGGCGGGATCTATGAGTACTTACATCTCTGTTGCTGTGTGCGAATCAGAAGTGATTTCCGTGAACGAGACCGCGCCGGTACTTCTCGCGAGACTTTCTCGTCAGTAGCTCGCGCTCCAGTATGGCAGCTGTCGCGCTGAGGTCTTGTCGCAGAGGGTTTTCTCGCTTTTTAAGCCATGGCGGCTTCGTACCTTCGTCCGACACACACTCGAAAGGTTTGGCCGGTTCTTAAATTGTCCACTCGGCTTCGTAAAGACGGCCTATGTTAGCTTGGGTGGCCATTTAAACGTATACGAGGGGGGTGTGGCTTTGAAAGACTGCGTCGTTTTAAAAATACTGGACTGTACATTATGTGCTCGACACTGAATTAATTACATCACAGTCAGATATAATTTGAGTGTCATTAACGATTAACATGCTTTCATCCTGTGAAATTACCTTGAGGAGTTTGCCTTTCTTCCACCATGTTCCCTCCATGTTTACATAACATGCAATACTAACACTTGTGTGTCCACCAGGAGACCGAAGACACAAGTCCACAGTCCAGTATGCTACCAGGCCTGATCTACCCAAACTCGCCTATAGGAGGGTGAAAGGCAAAAGTCCAGGGGTGGTCTTCCTGCCTGGTTATGGGTCTAACATGAATGGACAGAAAGCTGAGGCGCTGGAAGAATTCTGCCAGTCACTTGGACACTCGTACCTCAGGTGAGCCATTAAAAATGAACCCTTGTGTGGTATACGGTGAACTCCTTCATCATCGTCATTTTATCCCTCCGCCACAACACATTGAAACAAACTGGAGCGTACGAAAACACAGTTGAAACCTCTGTACTTGTTCTCAGTCTCACTGTCAAATAATGTGAGACTATTGTGTAACATCACATAGTCAGAAAGAAGACTCCAAATAAGAGGCCAAGTCTGCCTGTATGAAGCTCGGGCTTCACAGTTAGTCGGTTTTTAACCGTGATCATGATTTTGGCTACACTGATCAACTTGATCGTCTGCACGCACTTTTTTTTTAACAGTAGTCAGCCAACCACCAGCGGGTGAAAGCAACATTTAGTCTTCATTAAGCTTCTAGGACATTTGGTTCTTTTTGGTCTCGCATAGGTTTGACTACACCGGACACGGGGCCTCAGAAGGGGTCCTAGCAGAGGGGACCATTGGCATGTGGAAAAAAGATGTCCTTTTTATGCTGGATGAATTTGCAGAGGGCCCACAGGTGAGAAGTGCTTCACATTCTCAAAGTGAGGTCTACACAGAATGATTGTGAACCGTTTTTTTTTTTTTTTTAATGTGTAAGAAAGCCCACACATTGCAAAAACAAAGCCGCTTGCTCGAAACTCAAGTTAAAAAAGGAAAATTGTAATACAGTGATACCTCAGTTTACGAACATAATTGGTTCCGAGAAAGTGTGTGTAAGGCGAAAAGTTCTTATTCCGAACATTTATTTCCCATAAGAAACCATTAAAATGAGAATAATCCGTTCCTAGGTCCACATAAAAAATAATTTTCTACTAAATAAGCCTTAAAACTGCACAAAAATATACCTTATTTTATGTATAATGAATGTGCAATTGTATTGTAATTAAAGAAACACTGTACACTGTACTGTATAATAAAGTCATTTTATTTTCCTTTGTGATGGTATTTAATGGGTTAATGGATGACGAACTTCCAGGGTGCCTCTTGATGATATCCGAGTGAAGTTGCCGTGCTTTCTCGGCGATAATACCCTCACTCACACTGTCCCCTGCTAGCTGCTTTTCATTTATCCAAATTAACAGAAGAGCCATTAAAAATGAACCCTTGTGTGGTATACGGTGAACTCCTTCATCGCAGGGTTTTAGACCACAATCAAGACCCATTTCGGACACATTTTTATGTCATTTTATCCCTCCGCCACAACACATTGAAACAAACTGGAGCTTACGAAAACACAGTTGAAACCTCTACTTGTTCTCAGTCTCACTGTCAAATGATGTGAGACTGTTGTGTAACATCACATACTCAGAAAGAAGACTCCAAATAAGAGGCCAAGTCTGCCTGTATGAAGCTCGGGCTTCACAGTTAGTCGATTTTTAACCGTGATCATGATTTTGGCTACACTGATCAACTTGATCGTCTGCACGCACTTTTTTTTTTAAACAGTAGTCAGCCAACCACCAGCGGGTGAAAGCAACATTTAGTCTTCATTAAGCTTCGAGGACATTTGGTTCTTTTTGGTCTCGCATAGGTTTGACTACACCGGACACGGGGCCTCAGAAGGGGTCCTAGCAGAGGGGACCATTGGCATGTGGAAAAAAGATGTCCTTTTTATGCTGGATGAATTTGCAGAGGGCCCACAGGTGAGAAGTGCTTCACATTCTCAAAGTGAGGTCTACACAGAATGATTGTGAACCGTTTTTTTTTTTTTTTTAATGTGTAAGAAAGCCCACACATTGCAAAAACAAAGCCGCTTGCTCGAAACTCAAGTTAAAAAAGGAAAATTGTAAGATACCAAAGAGCGGGATTTTTCATTTAAATGCAACCTCACCGTTTCCTGTTGTGTCACCGTCTCGCCACAAGGTGTCACTGTGTAACCGCATTGGCTCAAACTTGAAATTGTCTGCAACATGTCCCGTACCGTCAAAGGACACACCATTAGGTACAAGTGATGATTGTTGCATCATGTAGTCAACCGCGTTTTTATTTCCTTGTAGATACTCGTGGGCTCCAGTATCGGAGGCTGGCTCATGCTGCTGGCGGCCATTGCGCGTCCCGAGAAGACGGCCGCCTTGGTGGGCATCTCCACCGCCGCCGACCACATCGTCACTTCGTTTAACGCTCTTCCACTGGAGGTGGG
>NW_017806150.1:299941-303398 GCF_001891065.2 Hippocampus comes
GTCCCCAGTATCGGAGGCTGGCTCATGCTGCTGGCGGCCATTGCGCGTCCCGAGAAGACGGCCGCCTTGGTGGGCATCTCCACCGCCGCCGACCACATCGTCACTTCGTTTAACGCTCTTCCACTGGAGGTGGGACTATTTTTCTGTGCAGTCTAGCCATTTTTTTCAAGCGTTTGTCTGAGACTCGCCAATGTCGTGCCGCGTAGACGAAGATGCAGTTCCAGGAGAAAGGTGAATGGACGGTACCGACCAAGCACAGTGAAGAAGGCGTGTACAAGTTCAGCATGGACTTCCTACACGAGGCCGAGAACCACTGCGTGCTGCATAGCCCCCTCCCGGTCACGTGCCCCGTGCGCCTCATTCACGGCCTGAAGGACGAGGACGTGCCGTGGCACATTTCCATGCAGGTGGCCGAGTGCTTACTCAGCGCCGACGTGGACGTCATCCTGCGGCGCCACGGCCAGCACCGCATGTCGGAGAAGGAAGACATCAAGCTCATGGTCTACACTGTCGACGACCTCATAGACAAGTTGACCACCATGGTGTGATGACAAGGGCGTCGGCGTGGGCCGGGAGGGGCTTAGCCTCCAAAGACTGTTTCCTACCAAAACAAGGCAAGTTCCTTCTGCCCCCCCCCCTCCCCCCAAAAAAAGACCTACTGTCCTCTGTCTGTGTATTTCCCTTTCGTATTCAGTTGCATTTCAGTATTAGACGGGTCACTCACTTCTACTCCTGATCTTCCTCCTTTACTTTAACAACGCCAGTATAGAAGAGTTCCTGTGCCTTTCTTTTGTCACTTTTCTTACCCAGGTGGGCCCAATAAAACCTCTGCACACTGTCAGCTCTTTCTATCATTGAATCTCAATGTGATGCATGTTTTTCAGCTCAACAGGTAAGATGTCGAGGGTTCTTGCACGACTGTTGATCAGGTAAATAAAAATGCCGGGTTGGCTGGATGTGGCCGGCGGGCCCGTACTTTGTCCGCCTCCCTTCTAGCATGATGTTCTTTACCGCGGCGTGAACCAGCTGGGCTTGTTGATCATTAACATGTAATTGGCCCCTCGCCGAACTGTGCTCAATGGGGCGGCGCCACTCACTTTTAACCTTTTCTCTCGCTCCGTCTGTCATCTTCGTGTCCTCGCGCATGGTTGAGAACATCAATCGAGGGCGCTCGAGGGCGCCCGTTCTTGAAAGCCTGATTGGAACCTTATTTATGAGGCAGGAGTAAATGGAATGGTCTCCCCTCAACCCAAACGTACAACACCCTGTTCCAAATTATTAGGCCATTGGGTTTGTTCAGTTTTCCTAAATTTGATTTAGTGATTTTTTTTCAGCTATATTAGCTTTTACGGTGTGTTTTATTGAACACAAGCACCACAATGTTTTGTTTTTTTTTCAAAAAATTGTCTCTTAGAGTTGCTAATTTGAGTTCCACCTTCATAGATTCTTTTCCACATGTCCCAAGGCGGCTTAAGTTTTGATCGATCTGAAACTGGCGTCGCAGGCAATCGTTTTTTCACAGACTGAGATTGAGGGTCGTGTTTGGGACGACTAATTCATGCAGGACCCGAAAGTACATCTATGCAAGATATACTCCCCCCTGCAAAAAAGTTTATTATGCATGTTCGCATATCAGCCCTGCTCTTCTAATTTACATCACTTCCCCCATGCCAAGTTTATCCACCCATGACAAGGTCACCTAGTTTTTATTTCATTTTGACTTTAGTTTTTTTTTTTTTTAATTTTTTTAATTAAGCTAGTTTTAATTAGTTTTTTTGAGCAGATTTGTTATTTTTATTTTTTTGAAAAATCTTTGTTTTAGTTTAATTTTTATTAGGTTTACTATTATTTTTATTTTATTTTTTTTTCCAAATTATTGGAGCATTTGTCACACAGTATTGTGTAATAAAGTAAACGACAATTTTCAAACGACTGTTTGACCTTCCTTCTTCTATACAGCAATACGGGAATAAAATACATTTAAAATGAACCCCCGAAAGCTCATTCGTAATAATTGACAAAGTTGAAAGCTGAAATCATTATTTTTAACGCAGGTTTTTTTTTCTCCAAAAGCATTTTTGTTTTTATTTTATTTCGTTCACATTATCTTTCGTTAACTACAAAAACATTGATAGACACAACCGACCATTCACATCGATTTGGCAATTTCAAGTCTTAAATGAAGCAAACTAACGAAGCTCTGGTAGACGATACAAATTCCCGAAAAGCAAAGCAGGAGCCAAAATTCAAACCACAAACCACACTCCCGTGACGCAGACACGCTCTCCATGATTCACCGCGCCGACCGGTGTGTCAAGTGTGCTCGCATTCTTGATGGTCAACTGATTTAAAATGACAGGGAGGGGGAAATGATTTCCTAATACGCGTCCCTCACAATGAATACAAATAAGACTTTTTTTTTTTTCCTTTTTACATTTTATTGCATTGGATTAAACTCTGCACGTGTATCCAAAGAAGTGGCCATTCATTTTTTTCGCCTGGGCCAAAACGCACAATAGGGGCGAAAACAATCAATGAGCACTTCAATAGTGAGGCTTCCAGTAGCTTACATGGACTGCGGTGACCGCTGGCTCCGATAGGCCCCGCCGCCCTTCTTGCCTCCCTCCCTCGTGTGTATCTATAAAAAGGCGTGTCCACCCCCGCTCCCTCCCGCCGCCCCTCCTGGACACAAGTGTGACAGAGCCTCCCCCCACCACACGCCCAAGCCCAACCCAGACGCACTTCTTCCTCCCTTCATGGATGCTCCAGGACTCCAGCATCCTCTGCGGAATTGACACGCTGCTCTGACAAGGCGGGACGCGAACACGCAACAGCTCCTCTTAACTGTAAGTCAACTACGTCAGTGCGTGTCTGTGTCTGTGTAGTGCGTTGTTGAGTTTTCAGTTCCTGAACATTGGTTGGATTTCACTCATTTCATCCCGTCGTTTGAACATAGAAAATGACATGCGAGTGAGGTCTACACATAATGATTGTGAACCGTTTTTTTTTTTTTTTTTTTTTAATGTGTAAGAAAGCCCACCATTGCAAAAACAAAGCCGCTTGCTCGAAACTCAAGTTAAAAAAGGAAAATTGTAAGATACCAAAGAGCGGGATTTTTCATTTAAATGCAACCTCACCGTTTCCTGTTGTGTCACCGTCTCGCCACAAGGTGTCACTGTGTAACCGCATTGGCTCAAACTTGAAATTGTCTGCAACATGTCCCGTACCGTCAAAGGACACAACATTAGGTACAAGTGATGATTGTTGCATCATGTAGTCAACCGCGTTTTTATTTCCTTGTAGATACTCGTGGGCTCCAGTATCGGAGGCTGGCTCATGCTGCTGGCGGCCATTGCGCGTCCCGAGAAGACGGCCGCCTTGGTGGGCATCTCCACCGCCGCCGACCACATCGTCACTTCGTTTAACGCTCTTCCACTGGAGGTGGGGCCATTTTTCT
>NW_017806150.1:304808-307916 GCF_001891065.2 Hippocampus comes
GTTGCCCCAGGACTCCAGCATCCTCTGCGGAATTGACACGCTGCTCTGACAAGGCGGGACGCGAACACGCAACAGCTCCTCTTAACTGTAAGTCAACTACGTCAGTGCGTGTCTGTGTCTGTGTAGTGCGTTGTTGAGTTTTCAGTTCCTGAACATTGGTTGGATTTCACTCATTTCATCCCGTCGTTTGAACATAGAAAATGACATGCATGCCATCGTTGACGATGCACCACAAAGCGCTGACGTCATTGATTTATTTAATTATTTTAACAAGGTGCTAAAAATAGACCCTATGTGGCGTTCTGTGCGCGATGGGCGCATGCCTCCATTTTATTTATTTATTTATTTATTTTTCAGCATGCCGGAAACGGGTTTGACACGGTCGCCATAGCAATAATGTGTTCCCGGATGGGACAGCTGCCAGGGACCACACCCTTCTGTCCAGGCCACTTCATTAGGTACACTTGCACATCCACATTATGGCGTTTAAAAATAATAATAATAATATTACCGCACGGTTTTTATGTTTTGTAATACGTATGCTGTTGTGGTTGTGCTGCATCATACTGAGAAGTGTGCCTAATATTGTGGTCACCTCAAATTAGTTCCACAGAAGGGTCAAAATATTAGCAACGGCTCTCATGACGAACACCACTGCCAACTGAGACCTTGCGACTATCATTCTGGTCTTAAAAATCGAAATTAATTTCACGTCATGTCGAATCTTTGTGCAACCCGAGAGGCGTTTCTAATGTTGTGGTTATCTTGGTTGAGGTTACAACAAGCGGCGCTTGCTTCGACGGCAACACAAGAAAACTGAAAATATTTTGGGGTTGCTTTGCTACAACCAGCGCAAAGTGCTTTGTCATCTCTGTCAAGTAAAATCTCAAGATTTGGAAAGGAATTCTGGATCCAAAAAAAATTTTGAGAAGGGAGGAATTGTGCCTGCACAATAATAAACATGCTGGCATTGCTTTGCTACCTCCAGTATGTTGCCTAGAATTTGTGTAGAATGTCGTGAAAGCTGAAGACATTCTGGATCATAAAAATTTAAAAACAAAACCTGATTTTCATGAGATCGTGGCTTATAAAGGTGTACATATACTAATATCACCGTATTGTAATATAAATATCATTGTCAATGTATTCTTCCCTGCAGGCTGTTGTCGCCGGGTGAAACGTCTGGGAAGCGTTGTCATGGCAAACAGGGGCCCCAGTTACGGCCTGAGCCGAGAGGTCCAAGAAAAGATCGAGCAGAAGTACGACCCGGATCTGGAGCAGCGGCTTGTTGACTGGATCGTTGCCCAATGTGGCGGCAGCGTGGAGAAACCGCCGGCGGGCAGAGAGGACTTCCAGAAATGGTTGATGGATGGGACGGTGAGTGCGCGAGCGCCGACGGTCTGAATTATTAAAATCAAACTCTTTGTTAAAGGCGAAGTTTTAACTCATTCACGACGAGTCCGGTTCAAATGGATATTTGGCTTGCAGCCCAGTAAAAATGGATCTTTGATATTTTTGCCGTCAGTGGATAAGAATCAGTTTTACGTTGAACGTGTACCTAATTAAGTGGCCAGTAAGTATGTGGATAAAGATACGACACTAAACAACAAATATCTGGAGGAGCTGCACATCTGGGAATTTTTTCTTATAATTTTTTTTTCCAATTTGAACTCTTTTTTTTTTTTAATTGTATTATTATTTTATTTTTATTTTTTTACAGGTCCTGTGTCGACTCATCAACAGCCTTTATCCTAAAGGCAAGGAGCCGGTCAAGAAGATCTCCGAGTCCCAAATGGCCTTCAAGCAAATGGAGAAAATATCTCAGTTCCTGCAGGCCGCTGAGGCCTACGGGGTCACCAAAACAGATATATTCCAAACAGTAGACCTCTGGGAAGGTGCGTTTTTTTGTTTGTTTTTTTTTATTATTTTTTTTTATGTATTTTTTTAAGGCTATTTTGAATAGACCCCAGTTAAGAAGTCACTCAAAGAATTTTATTCTACATTTTATTATTGGTACATAACATTTTATTTCATGAATCAATAATTATGCTCTTGTTTTTTTTTTGGTTTTTTTTTGTTTTTTTTTTATGATTAAGTGTGCAGTGGGTCACATTGACCCATAATATTTTTTACTGTATTGGGAATCAAGGAAAATAATTACCTGGAGTTTCTTGTGCGTTTTTTTCCCCTAAATGATAATAATTTGGGGAAAAAAAGTTTTTTTTCCAGTTCAATAATAAGACAATATTTTTAAAAATGTTTGTCCCCATCGTCCATTGCAGGGAAGGACATGGCCGCGGTGCAAAGGACCCTGATGGCATTGGGCAGCGTGGCCGTAACCAATGACGACGGCCTCTACAAAGGCGACCCAGACTGGTTCCACAGGTTAAAAACTTCCCATCCCCTCGTCTTCTTCCTCTACGTCAGCGCCGTCATCCCCCCCTCCCGTAACTCTGTCTACACAGGAAAGCGCAGGGCTATCGACGAGAGTTCACCGAGGAGCAGCTGCGCCAAGGCCGGAGTCTGATCAGCCTCCAGATGGGCAGCAACCGCGGAGCATCTCAGTCAGGCATGACGGGCTATGGTATGCACCGTCAAATCATGTAGAAGACGACGAGCTCGCCGTCGCTTCCTGTACCTCCTTCCTCGTTTCTACTAACACTCGAGTCACGTAGCCTATTCTGCCTTTCTGCTGACCCTAACCACCCTGAAACTGCTGCTTTCAACCACGACGTCTTCCGCTCTTTGTGTTTTCCTGCTCCGATCGCGCCGCTCGTCCCTTTCACTTGATGATTTTTAACGTGCCACTCCCAAGTTCTCTGTTTAGCCCCGCTGACATCTGATTAAAATGTCAAGCAAGCCATCAGTGTTCATTGCTGCTATGAAAAAAAAAGAAAAAAAAAAGGCATGCTTCTTGAATGACATTTACCACGGGTGATTGTTTTACAGTGCTTGGTTATTATGTAACGGTGTGCTCGGTTAGCCTCACGTCGTGCCTGGTTTACGGAACGAGAGACCACAAAGGTCCAAGTCCTGCTACACTTGCCTCAAAATGTGTACTTTCTTTCTTTTTTTTTTTTTTTTTTTTTTTTTTTTTGTTTTTGTTTT
>NW_017806150.1:314404-343365 GCF_001891065.2 Hippocampus comes
TTTTTTTTTATGATTAAGTGTGCAGTGGGTCACATTGACCCATAATATTTTTTACTGTATTGGGAATCAAGGAAAATAATTACCTGGAGTTTCTTGTGCGTTTTTTTCCCCTAAATGATAATAATTTGGGGAAAAAAAGTTTTTTTTCCAGTTCAATAATAAGACAATATTTTTAAAAATGTTTGTCCCCATCGTCCATTGCAGGGAAGGACATGGCCGCGGTGCAAAGGACCCTGATGGCATTGGGCAGCGTGGCCGTAACCAATGACGACGGCCTCTACAAAGGCGACCCAGACTGGTTCCACAGGTTAAAAACTTCCCATCCCCTCGTCTTCTTCCTCTACGTCAGCGCCGTCATCCCCCCTCTGTCTACACAGGAAAGCGCAGGGCTATCGACGAGAGTTTCCCGCGGAGCAGCTGCGCCAAGGCCGGAGTCTGATCAGCCTCCAGATGGGCAGCAACCGCGGAGCATCTCAGTCAGGCATGACGGGCTATGGTATGCACCGTCAAATCATGTAGAAGACGACGAGCTCGCCGTCGCTTCCTGTACCTCCTTCCTCGTTTCTACTAACACTCGAGTCACGTAGCCTATTCTGCCTTTCTGCTGACCCTAACCACCCTGAAACTGCTGCTTTCAACCACGACGTCTTCCGCTCTTTGTGTTTTCCTGCTCCGATCGCGCCGCTCGTCCCTTTCACTTGATGATTTTTAACGTGCCACTCCCAAGTTCTCTGTTTAGCCCCGCTGACATCTGATTAAAATGTCAAGCAAGCCATCAGTGTTCATTGCTGCTATGAAAAAAAAAGAAAAAAAAAAGGCATGCTTCTTGAATGACATTTACCACGGGTGATTGTTTTACAGTGCTTGGTTATTATGTAACGGTGTGCTCGGTTAGCCTCACGTCGTGCCTGGTTTACGGAACGAGAGACCACAAAGGTCCAAGTCCTGCTACACTTGCCTCAAAATGTGTACTTTCTTTCTTTTTTTTTTTTTTTTTTTTGTGTGTGTATGTGTGTTATGTTTATGGTATTTGTTTTCCCAAGATATATTTTATCTGGAGGCTCACTGGAGGAAAGGAAATAAAGTACATGAACCGAATATGCGAGTGTGTTTGTGTATATAAAATCAAATAATGAGTCGCTGTTTTTTTATTTTATTTTTTTATTTTTTTTTTTTTTGCCCTGATTTGAAGAGAAAAATCCACAACTTGAAAAATGAATGTGAATTTTAAAAATATATATTGGTTGTATGCTTTTTATTTTATAAAAAGTATAGATTTTGAAATGAATGTTTCTCTGCAAGGAAAATTTGACATGCAGACCCCCCCCCCAAAAAAAAAATCAATTTTATTCACACTAAATGCTCTCATTGAAGAAGATAAAATTGAAAAATATAGACTGTGCATTAAAAAAAAATTCAAAATACAATTTTTGGATGAATGCATTTTCATGGTTAGGAGTCACATTCATGTCAATGCACTTTTTTTTTTTTTTTCAATGGCATAATAACCTGAACAAGTCTGTGTTGACT
This sequence comes from Hippocampus comes, assembly GCF_001891065.2. Lineage (NCBI taxonomy): Eukaryota > Metazoa > Chordata > Actinopteri > Syngnathiformes > Syngnathidae > Hippocampus > Hippocampus comes. The sequence goes on from NW_017806150.1 coordinate 315,935, forward strand.
TTAATTCCACTGTAGGTTACGGAGCAGGAGTGTGTTCACTTTGCGATGATGTTATTGTCTTCTCTCCCTCCCCTGGGTTTCATCCCTCCTTGCCTGCCTGCTCGTATCTCCTTGCCGAGTACAATTTAATAATAAAGAGGCAGCCGGACGACAACAGCATTAGAACAGCAGCTTCATGCGGATGTACTGATGACACCGTCCTGGTTAAGTCAAGAAAAAAAAAAAGGCAGAGACCAGAAGATGTTGGATTGTTTTGGGTGTTGAACCCTTTCAGGGAAAAGCGGTTATTCCAATGGACAGTTTATCATGTTATCAGGTTACAGGGTGCATGTGTGCAAGTGTTATAAATCCGATACATCTCTTGACGAAAGTGTCATTTGGCAGCGGATGAAGTGCCGCATTGGCAAGTGAAAATACAATCACTGATTAATTTGCAAATTTTGCAATTTTTTTTTTTTTACATTTTTTTTTTTTTTTTGCAATTTACTGTAATAACGGTTATCTTCATTGTTTTTTTTTTCCAAAGTGGTATTTGGTGTCAAGAACCGATTTACAATTAATCAACTAACAACGTAAAATAAATGCACACGGATGAACAAATTCTAATGTTAAAATAATAGGGCTGAATTTAACAGTAGCAAGATGAAGTTCCGTTGACTTTTCGAGCCTGGCTGGTTCTCTTAGTTTAATATTAGCGCCACGCTAGGGGGGATGTGTAACTCACAATAAGTAAGCCAAAAAAAAAAAAAAAAAGCTCAAGCACCCAATTGAGTTGCGGTCCAAAGTTCTTGCCGAGCTTCAGTTTTTCCACTTTAGTTCTCCAGATCACATGAAACCAATTTGAAGCAAACACATCGTGCGTTATTAGCTCGGCAATGCTAACGACGAGTTTCAGCGTCACTCTCTTGCTCCTCCTACTGGGAGTTCGGTGTGTTGCGCAGGATGGCGGTCCGAACGGGAACGCCAAGGGCTGCGTTTGCGGCTATCCGGGGATCCCCGGGGACCCCGGGCACAACGGGGCACCCGGAAGAGACGGCAGGGACGGATTGCGAGGCGAGAAAGGGGACATGGGTGAGTGATCCAAGTTTGAAGTTGTTGTTGGCCGCTGTGTTTCTGACACTTTGTCTCCCCGTAAGGTGGAATTGGTGCGGTAGGACCAGCGGGAAAAGAAGGACAAAAGGGAGACATAGGGCCGCCTGGTAAGTACTAATTTATTTATTTCGGGGGGCGGGGGGCGAGATAGTATGCAAACTTGGCTGAGATTCGAACACAGAACTTCTGATTTTTTTTTTTTTTTTTATGTCTAGGGGCACCTGGTCCAGCGGGGCTCAAGGGAAAAAGGGGGGGCAATGGAGGCCACGGCACCACTGGTCATTCAGGGGCCAATGGGTCCTCCGGGTAGGTTGGGGTCTAAAGGGGAAGTGGGCGCTCCAGGCACAAAAGGCGGAGTGGGTCACAGGGGGGAACGGGGGTCTCGAGGAGACAAGGGTGACAAAGGCGAGCAGGGAGATGCTTGGGTCATCTCCAAAAGCGCTTTCTCCGTGGGACTCACCACACAGAGCAAACTCCCGACGGCTCATACGCCCATCCGGTTTGACAAGATTATTTACAACCAACAAAACCATTATGATCCCCAAACCGGAAGGTTCACATGCTCGGCAGCCGGCGCATACTTTTTCACCTATCACATCACCGTCTTCTCCAGGAATGTGAAAGTGGCTTTGGTGAAGAACGGTGCCAAGGTGCTTCACACGACAGACAGCTACCAAAGCGGCGAGGACCAGGCGGCCGGGGCCACCGTGCTGCAGCTGGAGCCCGGAGACAAAGTGTGGCTGCAAGTCGTCGGGGGAGAACTTTTTAACGGGCTCTTTGCTGATGAAGATGACGACACAACCTTCTCCGGGTTCCTCATTTTCGGGGCCTAGTTTTGAGTGGAGGAGTTTGTCCTGAATAATGTAAGTAAGCATCATGGTTTGCATCAAGGTTCACCTTCACCCCTGCAAATTTTGATGTTCATTCCCTGCAATTTTCTCACAATGCTGCGTTAAGGTTTACGCGGGTGACACGGTTGCTGATGTACATTTTGATTTGGATAAGTTACGTTTGTCCTACAATACCAAAGCAATATAAAACTTGTATCTTTTAAACCCCATAAAATGTTTTTACTATTTTGAGAGGTCATTTATGCCCCATTGTCATGTTGAGCTGAACATATTTTGGTCTCTTTATTTTTTTTTTGTATGGACTTTTTCCCCCCCCCCTCATTGTTGTATGTAGGATCCCCATGAAAATGAAAAGGTGTATCTCAAACGATGACTGTACTCCTAATAATAAAGCATTTAAATGTTGCCTCTTTTCTCCTTGCTTTTTGGGATGGGCAAGCATGAACACCCGTGTCACAATTTGACGGGGAAAAAACACGCACCAACTAGAAGGTCCAGTCTTTTGACTGAGCTTTATTTCCTCAGAGCAGGAAAGAGGCGTGACTGCTACGCCACCAGCCAGCGTGTGATTGGCGGACAGCGAACAGTCACGTGCCGATCAGCTAATATTATTCCGAAAGGATTTCTTCGACCCCGCCCCACCTTTTCACTTCATTTGCTCGCAGGAGTAAGAAGAGGGCGCGACTCTCCATATCATCCGACGCGTGGTTGGCCTGTTGCGTGACAGTCAAGCCGCGGTCAACCAATCGAATCTCTCCGGGCTCTCCTCAACCCCGCCCTCTTTTCGGAGACAACTGCAACAAGTGCATTAAGATGCTCTTCGTCCTCTTCGAGACGTACTTGTTTTAAACAGTAGTTTTCGCTGCCATGCGCAACAAGTTTCCTTCACCACCAACCCGAAATACTTTTTAATCACTTCAACTTTGCGTTTCAGGCACTTATATCTTCTCGCAAAGTCGAATTGAAGGAACTTGTTGGCGCGACTGAAGTTTATTGGCGAGTGCTCGTCAGCTAGCATTAGTTGCTACTGCTAGCCCTGTTTTTTTTTTCGAGGAGCCGGAAAAATGAAGTAGAAGCTATTTCTTTTCTTTTTTTAAATTGCCTTGTTTTCTTTTTAATTGACTCCCACTCGACATGGACGAGGGGAGCGACGCTTCAGAGAAAGCCCGGCTACTTTTCTATGGCTAAAAAGGGTCAGGAGGGGGAACATCAGAGACTATGAGTACGGTAAGTCGTCCATTTTGTGTTTCTAAGAGAACTTTTTAATTGAATTTGTGTTACCGCAGTTTTCTTCGCGTCATCATTGCGACTCCTGTGTTCGTGTGTGTGTGTGTGTGTGTGTGTGTGCGTGTGTGTGTGTGTGTGTGTGTGTGTGTGTGTGTGTGTGTGTGTGTCCTTTTCACTAATATTGAGGAGGTGGGAGGTAGTGTAAGGGTGCTTACAAAGAGCTTTATAGGCCAAAAGAAAGTGAATCAATGGCAGAAAGAACGAGGCACTTTAGCTCCAGTTCTTCACTGGTCTGAGTGTAGTGTTAATCCCTTTCCTTGCATTCAACAGCCCCACCAAAAAAAAAAAAAAAAAAGGATTCCTTTTAGAGAAGACAGTCATACAATAATAGTATTAATAATAGCTTGGATTTATAGTGCCTTTCAAGTGACCCGAGGACGCTTAACAATAACTCACGAGGATAGTTAAAATGATTCTCCATGTCATGAAAGCTGCTCCTTGTCGGGTTTACGAAAGAGAAAGCTTGGTTGTAAACCTCTCAAGATGATGCACAGAAAGGTCCGGATCACTTTTGGCAGTGGTGGAAATTCAGATCAGCTGGTAACGGCCTGCTGCCCAATTTAAGGTACGGTAAGTAGAGTACTTGAAAAGATGAAAGTATTTATCACTGTCATAAATGTCTTAAAATCAATTAAAATTTTTCATAGGAAAGTATAATTGGTATGCAAAATAGATTATACGCAACGTCCACTTCCTGTCGTCTACTTTCTCTTTCATAATTGTTTGCCGCTCATGAATTTGAATTGTTTCAGTTCCTTCAACGGGTTCAAATTCCATATTCCATTCCGGCCTCAGTATCGGTGTTGATTCTTGACAGGGCTCGTCCGTGTATTGTATTAAATTCCCCGGTTGTCTGTCGCTATGACAGCGGATCAGGTGCACGCTGTTTTGCGCCCTCCGTGCGCGAGCACAGACATCCCTCCCCGGTGCAGGCCAAGCTTCCCACGCTCTCTTCGTGGTAGGGGGGCGGGGACTTCTGCCATTCACCTTCCCGATGGCACATCCTGAAATGGGGAAGTCGACGTCAAAGTGAGTGAATGCGTCGCGGCTTTGTAAAACATTTCGTCACTGCACACGGAACGTGTCAAGTAACCGTTCAACATTCTTAACCGTGAAAGGATGTAAAGTACCTTCCTAACAAGCAGGAAAGTAAAACCACTTAACCTTTACTATCTGATGTTGGCTTGGTAAAGGGGAGTTTGAAACGATTAATTGAATTACTCGAGAGCCTGTCTTTCAAAGCCGCACATTCATAGTCACAGATACTACAGTGTAGAACTTGAGTGACTTGACGTTGCGGTGTACTTGTTTTTTTTTTTTTTTTTTTTTTTTTTTTTTAACATATGTTGAGTTACCGTTGCAGGACGGGTGTACAGCTTCAGTTTTTATGCTATTGCTAATTCGTAATAAAATCTTCTGCGCTGGTCTCACTGAAAAACATCACATTCGTTATGGGCACTATTGGAGGTAGCCAAAGCCTTTCTCTTCATGTTTAACCCAAAAGAGTGCAGTGCATACTGGCCTAGTTCAGCCCCCAGTCCCAAGTCCCGACCCCCACCTTACTGGCTGCAACCCGGTGGGCCGCTTGCAAACTTTGGAGTGTCACTCGAAGTCAGCGCCGAATAGCCCGCTTGTCTGCCTGATTAGGCTATCATGTGTAAATGAAACCACGCTCGAAAGCAAAGCTGTGCTAATCACTTTAGCAATGGCATGGAAGGGGAATATGACACACACACACACACACACACACACACACACACACACACATGCGCAAATACACATACAGGACTTGTGCAGTGTGTTAGGATGAGCTGACTCTTAGCATCTGCTAATTGGTCTTGAGCGTTTTGAATGTTTATTCAAGTGAGCTTTGCACACCCAATCAAAAAAAAAAAAACAATCGTGAGCAAGGCATTTTTAAATGCGCCAAATGAGTCCGGTTGTTTTCATGATTGTTTGTGAAAAGCCGTTCACTTTATATAAAACTAAAGTTTAATGTAGCATTCAAAAAATGTAAAAAGGGATATACAGCTTCTTGTTGCTTTCAAGCTTAGCTTGTAGCAGACGGGTGCACAATTGCAGCATGACGTCTTTGATCCACTGGTGAAAAGGGCACTTTGATTTGCTCCTCTTTCATCTATAACTGCTTCAGACAACAAAGTGTATGCAGGAAAGTGGTTAAGATTGCACGATTGTCTGTGTCTCATGTCTTGTATTATTTTGTCATTTTTTTGTTAACTTTTGCTTTTGATGGCGGCGCGGACACCCGCAGCGGCTCCTCTTGTTTTATGTTGAGAGGGAAGAAATGTCATCTGTGCTGTATGTTACACATACATACAGCACATTTGACAATAAAGTTGTATTCAATTCAATTCAATATATGTATAGATATAGGAAGAAAAAAATCAAATATACTAAATTGAATATGATTGTTATGAACCTGTAATTTTATTCCAGGAATATTTAATTTTTGTAATCCCCCCCCCCCACTCGTGTTGACATGGTTGAAATGTTGTGACTGATCATAATTTTTAGTAATAACAATCACAATCTTGAACTGACTGTGAAAATGAATTCCCATTCAGTTAAAATGAATGTACACTTTACATGGATTTAACAGAAACATGTTTATGGAGAACAATTACAAAATAAATGAGATTTAAGATCTACTTTATTTCCCAAAACAAATGTAAAATTAGAAGAATATAATTTTTACTGAACATGCAACAAAGAAAATAAATTACCTGGTCCCACTAAAAAAAAAATATAATACTAACATCTTGTTTTCGGACCTTTCCACATATTTATTTATTTATGCGATTGAATAACCCTGACGGATCATAATTGAGTACTGTGAATTCAACCAGGGCTTTATTATTTTCTTCTTACATTTTCCAGTCCATCATGATAACTCGACAGTTGGGGTTTGGTTTTAAAGTAAACGTAAAAGAGACGTGTGATGAATTATCTTAATATGAATACATGATGCAAAATTGCCTCACTCAATAAATATTACTGCCCCTTATTGAGTAATTTATTTCTCCCTTCTTTGTGTGGTTCGTCGGTATTTTACTGCCCCTGGTGTCCAAGGCGCACACACCAGAACCGATTAATGCCATTTCCATTCATTTGAATGGCAAATGACAATTTGCGTGATCACTGAACGACAAGACAACAAGTATGTCGTCTGGTACCTTCACGATGCTGAGAAAGGCTCAGAAAAAGCGATGGAAAACGATAAGCGCCCGTTTTCCCATGATCCGCCCTTGTCTGGAGGCCGTGGGCTCTAATGCTCAGCTCTTTCCGCCCTTAATGAATTTGATCCCCGGCCCAAGGCGAGAGACATACCTTTGCAGAGGTGACCTCCTTCTCAGAGTTTAGTCGTGCCCCTCCTCCCCCCCCATCGCCATAGATATCAGATTGTTGGGGGCATTTTATATTTTATAGCTTAACAAGAAGGGACTCAGTGATTGACGTGTTCCGCTCGGTATGTGGACGCAAGTGTGCATGGTTTTTTTTTTTTTTTTTTAATTTTATTTATTTTGTATTTTTTTTTCTCCTTCTCCCCCCCTAGTGCGTGCATGTTTACATATCTGCATGCATGTTCATCCTTGTCTCCGGGAGTCTAATCTGAGGCTGGCTCCAGCTGGCTGCGTGAACCTGACGGGGGGGAGGGGGGTGCTGGAGGGTGGGAAAGGGAATTGGGCGCGCGACTCCTCCCTGAGCTCTTCATTAACTCAAGACTAGGACCTCGGCAAAGAATAGAATAGCAGCATGCAAAAAAAACAAAGCGAATGCACCAGAGTGCACATGTATATTCAAAAAAACAATAAAATAAAATAAAAAAAACGTTTTCGTCACATAATCATTATATTGTAGTAATCTGACATTTCAATTCCATTTTAATTCTGTGAAAAAAAAGACTTGTAAAATTTAGCATATTCTTTTTATTTAATTCATTTTATTATCATAAACTCAAAATCCCTACCTTGAATATTTGTTTGGGGAAAAAAAAAACGGTAAAATATATTTTTCAAGCAAGCCAAACTATTCTCATATGCCCTTGTTCTCATTATCGTACTACTTTTTCTCATAAAATCCCAATTTAATTATTGTATATTTCCCATGATGTCGGTACGATGGGCGACTGGTGAGCACGTCCGCCTCACAGTGTAGAGGTGCCAATTTCCATTTTGGCTCCGGCCTTCCTATGTGGAGTTTGCATGTTCTCCCCGTGCCTGCGTGTGGGTTTTCTCTGGGTACTGCGGTTTCTTCCCACTTTCCAAAAACATGCATGGCAGGTCAATGCGCCACACGAAATTGTCCCTGGGCGTGAAGCTGCGTGCGGATGGTGGTTTGCCTGTGTGCCCTGTGATTGGTTGGCAACCGGTTCAGGGTGTACCCCGCCTACTGCCTAAAAATAGCTGGGATCGGCTCCAGCACGCCCGCAACCCTCGTGAGGAAAAGCCGATTTGGAAATTGATGGATGGATGGATATTTCCCTTGTTTTCCTTTTCCTCAGCGTGTCCCAAAAATATATTTTCCTGAATAATTGTTGGGGTGCCTCGAATGCCCTCTCGAGTAATTTTTGGGGTGCCAAACGCGGGCTTTGGGTCACGGAGGTGTTGAGGGAGAAAAGTCAGTCGAGCGTCTGTCCCGGGATCCAAATCCAAGAAAACAAGCCCAAGTCGACTTGTTGACATTCCTCGCCTATCTCCTGTCTCCTATCTCCTGTCCCTCTCCCGACTTTCGAAAGCGGACAGGAAAACAGATCCCGCTGCTCTTCGTCGGCGTCGGCACAAGACGACAATTGAGAGGGCAGTTTTGAAAGTGGCGCATTGTTCCTGGGAAGCGGGGTGCTTAGTGTCAGTCGGCGGGCGGCGCTCTGCAGCGACAGCGCCGCGCTCATTGCCAGGGGTGACGGAGGAGTCATCCGGACCTGTGATGCGGCTCTTGTACTGGACGCGAGGTTTTCCTGGCTCCGATTGAGGCAAGCGTGCGCGCGCCACCGTTGTTGTTTAACGTTTTCTGACTAGATCGGGAATTCATATTGCACCTGGAGGAAAAAAAATCAATTTAATTTTGCTAAATGTGACCCTTTTAAATGGCACTTGAACATTGTCTTGAGTAGTTTTGTCACAACAGAAATATTCTGACTTTGATACCAATATCGTGAAGCCCATAGACTTTAATTCAACAAAAATATGTGGTCTGTTTTAGCATTTTGGGGGCTTCACAATACCGTGTGATGCTAAACTCTTTGTTTGAGGTGTCAGATTTATGCAGTCGTTTTAAACTGGGAGTTGTGGATTGTACATTTAGCCTATTTTATGCTGAAATGACGAGAATTACTAAAAGTGCGAGTATTGTGGTCCTTTCTAGCAAGGGTGTCAAACTCAGTTTTGGCGCGGGCCACGTTTCACTTGGATGCCCGTAATGACTGAAACCGTACAAAGAAGTCAGGAATAACCGTTGATTCAACTATTGTTTGTTGCTACCATGAAGGTTTTGGTAACAAGAAATTGCTTAGAATATATCTATTTATTACGTATCAGAATTAAAATTTTTGGTCGACATTTTAGACAGGATCATGCAACTTGACATGTTTGAGCTTCTTTCGCGGGCCGCATAAAATGACGTGGCGGGCCAGATCCGGCCCCCGGGGCCTTGTGTTTGACACCCGTGTTCTTTCATGTCACTCTTAGATGAAACTTCCGAATGTTTTCGATGCAGCACCAGCCACGCCGAGTAACACCATTGCCGCTACAAAACGGCACCTCAACCAAACGTTATACGCCGGAAAAACCCGTGGACAAAAAACCAAAAAACAAAAAAAACAAAACCTGTGTAGTGCATCAAAGGGCGATGTTTGCGAAATTGCCATTAACGTGCCGGAAGCATGGCAATTTATCGCATTAATCACAACGGATTAGCATTTTTCATCGCTTAGTCATGCTCGGAGAGGCCCGCTTCAAAGGGCCAGCTGCGTTAACTGCCCACTGTGAATCACACACACACACACACACACTTACACACACCCGCGCAATAGAACACCCCAACCCGGGCCTCCTCGGCTCCCCTCTGACTTTCAAATCACAGCACCGGCGTTAAATGGACGTCATGTTCCAAGTGTGTGGTTTGATATACCGATGGTCATGCTAGTCTTTTATTTACCCGCTAGTCATCCAGTGTATTGTAAACAAGCATTATCTGTGTGAGTGTGTTCATTCCCCAAGTGCTCGCTCAAGACTTGCTACTGCAGTAGCTGCAACACAAGAGGGAGGGGAGAAAAAAAAAAGCATTGCTTCATTGCTGGGCTTATTCTTCGATTTTTAGGCTGTAAAAAAGTTATTCAGGGAATGTATAGAAAATGTTTGGGGTTTTTTTTTTAATAGCGTGTACACGCCTGCCTCTGGATGTGAGTTGACATTATCAAGTGGATCTTTTGTTCGCGGTCTATTTCCGTCAACGTGTTGGTCGAGCAGTTATGAACCTGGCAGCGCTTCTCATTTGCATCGTACCTCCCCCCGCGCCGATTTTTCCCCACCCTTGCCTTTACGGCTTGGCACGGCCAAGCTCCGCTCATTTTTAAGCATCTTGACTGACGACACGGAAGCAAGAAGTTGGCTTCTGATAAGCGGCGACGCGTTTCTCCAATTATGTTGCGGGCGTGGTGACTGGAGGATATTTGTTGCCGGGTCTGTTAACTCATTCACTCCCAAAGACGTTTTTAAACGTCTTTTCAGACTTGGTCCAGAATTGGCTGCTACTTGAATGAGTTTTAAATGGTATTGAGGAAAAAAAAAGTTAGGGGATGCCATAGAGCTTAAAGTTTGAAGACACTTGGGGATTGTTTTGAATTGTGGAAAAACTTGCAAAATTCACCTTAAAAAATGCAATCGACATGATGCAATAGCGTTCGATTGTGTAGGTGGGGCGAGACAAGTCTTATGTAAGGATCTCTTGTGATCAAGTGTGGCTCTGGAGCTTTACCTAGTCAAGCAGATAATAGAATGGTTGTATTTGTTATGTAAATAAGAACCGGTGGTACCGTATGTTATTAAAACTCATTCAGTACCAGCCGATTCTAGACCAAGTCTGAAAAGACGTTTAAAAACGTCTTTGGGAGTGAATGAGTTAAAAAACAAAAACAAAAAAAAGTCATAAAAGTTTGTGTTTTCTTCCGCAGGCAGAACCAAAGGACAGAGTCTCGTCTATAAGCGAAGACTCTTTCCCTCGCCTCCCCTCCTCCGGCATCGTGGACCCCCCGATCCGGAGTCGCCCCTTCAGCGACTCGTACCCGTTCCACGGTCAACCTGAGAGGAGCTTCGCCCCGTACCTGCAGCCCGTCACCGTGGGCCCCGCCTCCACGGACGAGGGCCACCCGAACGGCGTGGGCGACTCCTCCTCCGGGAAGCCCGGCTCCTCGAGAATCATGAGGCTGTTCTCCAGCTCCAGGAAGGGCTCCTTTCCCGCGACCGACGGTCCCGCCGCTCTCCCCGCGCTCGGCATGGTGGACTCTTTTAAAAAGTTGCGCACCTCCGTGCTTCACGGGATTCAGACTCGCGGCGCAAGCGGACCCGCGCCCCCGTCGGGTGGCGAAGCAGAGAACGGGCACGCCCTCAGCGACGCCGCCGCCGAGTACCCGTCGAAAGGAAATTTGACGGCGAGTCGCTACGACTCGGATATCGACGACGACGAGGACATCACAGAGGGCCTCCAACGCAATTCCCGCTTCTCGCGAAGTATGAGGAAAGCGTACGGAGCGGGACGCATCACCATGTCGGACATGGACGAGGAGAGCCACGCGGCAGGTTGCACCGACCACAAGAAGGCAAAGATCAACGGGCAAGCGGAAAACGCATCGAATGCAACCGTGCTGAGCCGACTGAGCAAGAGCGCGGATAACCTTCAGGTTTTTAAAATCCCGTTCCGGCGCAAGGCCCCCACGCCGTCCCCTCAGCCACCCCCTCAGAGGACCACAACGTCAAACGGGACTCCGAATATCCAGAGAACCTCCAGCGCCTCCTCGGTGGACCTCGGCAGTCTCAGGAGGAGCCCGGTAAGAGTGAAGGGACAAATGCTGAAGTTGATGGGCAGCATTACCGACGTGAACGTCTTGCGCCGGCCGAGTCGCTCCCCCTCGCCGGGACCGCCCGTTCCCATGTCGCCCCTGAGCCGGCTCCACGACGACTACTCCCGACGCGTCCCTTGCCGCAGCACGAGCGAACGACGGCGCCGACCCTCACCCGTCAGACCTCGGGTCCTGTCGGCCGGGCACACGCCGCTGGTTCACGCTCCGCTGGTTCACGCGCCGCCGAAAGAGGACGCTGCCACGCTCCAGCATCAGATTTCCACGGAAGACGGATCCCTGGAGATTACCACCTGCGGTTTTGTGTCGGAAGACCAGTTGCCTCCTGATGATCGAAAAGCCGAGCCGCAAAATGAGGTAAGCCGGGAGACAATTCGTTAGGTACGCAGAGCTCCTGACCATTTCGGGCAAGTCACTTCACTCATTTTACGGTTTTAAACGTCTTTTCAGACTTGGTCTAGAATTGGCTGGTCCTGAATGAGTTAAATAGAAAGAACCATTCTTGGCCCGTTTGCCGGATTTGATCAACCTCAGACCAGCCGCGCACCAAATGACGTGGCGGAAACCAGCTGAATTTGGTCGCTGGTTTTCATGACCGACCATGTTCCGCCGTTTTTGATGAAATTCAAAATCGGAGTATCTGACGTTGAAATATCCGCACGTTCTCATTTATTGGGGAGCATTTCCCTCTCTTTGTGGCCATCTGCTTCCTTGACAGTCGCACAATGTTTTTGTCGTTCAGTAACAAGTAATACAGCACAATACAGACCAGTATCCTGTATTTAGAGCAGTGGTCCTTCACCTTTTTCGAGGTACCGAACCCAACCAGGTCATATGCACATTCACCGAACCCTTCATGAGTGAAAAATAAATATATTGTTTGCAAATTCAAGATATTTAAAAAAAAAAAAAACACATTTATTACAAAGAGGATTGTTCTCGTGTCACTGTCATATGCGCATTCTGTCTGCTGTTTGTCCTCCATGTGATGTATTGACTCGCGCCGGGGGTCACATGCTGGACCCGCCTGTCCTGCGCTCGAAGGAACAGGCCCGGTTAATGATTAGGCTTTGTTTATGATTAGCAGCCACTTGCGCAAATGGGCCAAAATTGTGGGCGGGCAAGTCCAAACGAGCGTTTGGCTTCGACACCTCAGTCCAGCGCGGCAGCACAAAGTCCAGTCGCGATGCACTTGAGTCCTTACTGAGCGAGTTAAAAACTCTGGGTCTGTAAAGTCGCTTTTTTATTTTTGAATGTGTGTGTGTGTGTGTGATTTTGAGGATGCTTGGGTGACTTTAAAAATCCGACGGCTGGGTCCAGATACGGGCCCGCATGTGTTTCACAATGGTGCTAGCGCTCTGTGTGCCTTTCCGCTGTGTATGCGGCAGCGGTCCCGGTCCAGATCGGGAGAACCAAAAGGTGAGGTTTGATTGTTCGGGGTCAATATTTGCACGTGAAATAAAATCTGGCATGATCGTGTTTCATTGCGGAATATTTGTGCTCTGCTTGATAGGAATTAGAATTTTTTTTTTTTTTTCTTGGGAAAACTTATTATATTGATTCAAGTCGTTTTACGCTGATTCTCAATCCAATCAAAACTCTTCTTGGGCACGTTCGAGGAGCAGTTGCTCTGTTTCTGACGAACAGATGCACTCGATCCGTGCACAACATAAGCAGTCACGGATATTTTTGGTGTCACAGATCGGTTTCACATGAATTCATGTTTTGACAGACCGGTATGTTCTGTTTGCCAACTATGTCACGGTTCGTTGTTTGTGCCCCCACACTATCAAGTTTTTTTTCGTTTTTTTTTTCCCTCAGTATACTTTCTGCAATGCCCTCACATGCAGAGAAGAAAAGCCACGGTCGCAGGTGCGCTTTTAGTTGAATGAACTCCAGCAGACTCATGTAGAAGTTGTGGTGGGCCGTTGCTCTCACACAGGCCCTCTCACACACAAAAAAAAAAAAATGTATTTCAACAAGTTTGAAGGTGTAGTAACTCATGTGGGCGGAGCCATGAAATTGTTGCTTTCCAGTGAGCCGTTGCCAACTTGGAAAAAAGGGAGACAAAGACACTCCCATGATGCATTGTGTTCCTTCTGTCCCAAATTTTTATTTTGATCGTAATCATTCCAGAAAACCCCGCATATTAAATATGAAGTTTGGAAACTGATGTGAGCCATTTAGTGCTTTTGCGAGCTTTTCCATCACATCTTAAGCAGAACAGGGTTGGTTCCCGAGAATCACCTCGAGCGATAAACCGTATTTGAAGTAAGACTGCTAATATTGTCTCTTAAATACAGCTTTCTTTTTCTTGGAGGGTGTCGGTTTCATCATTTGGCTTTTTCTCCTTCCTACTGATCAATACATCGTTTTTGTCCAGTCGCTCAGTGCCAAATGTCCCACGGACCAACGGTTGGGGCCCACTGCACGACATCTCTGTACATTGCGGGTTATTGACCTGTCACTATTTCTTGTGATTTTTCAGGTCACGGCGGAAGAGCAAAGGGAGGAAGCGTTGCAACCAGATGGCGACTCCTCGGAAACCAGCGGCAGCGCCTCTCCTCTCTCTCCGGTCTTCATCCCGGAATCGCCCACGTCGGCCCCCACAGAAGCCACCGCCGTCAAATCCCGGCGACGGGGTGGGCGCCCGAGGCCGCGGCCCATCTCGGACTACGGGCAGCTCCTCTCCAGAAAGCACTGCATCCCCGAAGAGGTGGGCGAGCTGAACCCCGACGAAAGGACGCACCCGCTCCATCCGGAATGTATCGGGAACGGCGTGTGCGAGAGCGGCGACGAGTGCGGCGTGAACGGGAACGTGCCAGGCACGCGGCAACAGCGTCCCGTCTCCGTCATGGGGGTGGAGAACTTGTACTCCCCCGACGCCGATGAGGACCAACTTCCTTCTGTACGTTTCTCTGATTTGAATCTGTCAAAGAGGCTGTGTTCTGAATCACTCTTTCTTGGCTCAAAATGCGGCAGATTTATTTTTTTCATTCAATTCATTAGCACAGGTGCCTATGTCTGCCCCCCCCCCAAAAAAAAAAAGGAGGCTGTCATGCCATTGCATAGTTGCATAGGTTATCCCCTATTTAGTGTCCCAAATGTAACCCAAAATGCATCTTGAAACCAACCGATGGCCCCCGGAAAAGTAATGCCTCCCATGATGCACTGTGCCGATACAGAAAAACGGTTGACCATTTGCGTGGTTTTGTTCGGCTTTCCCGCACGAGACAAATTCACGAGTTGCTGTGCGAAAATCGCTCAAATGATAGAACAAAACATTGCACTTTGATATTTGATGTAACCCCTCATCTTGTGTTCCCCAACAGCCTCTGTCACGGCCGCCCATTCCCTCCCACCAGGTGCCCCCCTACAAGGCAGTCTCGGCCAGGTTACGCGCCCCCACCCTCTCCCAGAGCACCCCCATCGGGCTGGACCGCGTGGGCAGGAGAAAACTGCACCGAGTGCTCAGCGGTAGGGAAAGTTGCATCGGGGGGAGGAGAATGTGAATCGATGCCTTGAACATTTTTTTTTTCGCTCCGCAGACGGCGTGTCCAAAGGCTCGGCGGCGCTGGACGACAGCGTGAGCGAGGAAGAGGAGGAGGAGGGGAGCTTCGACGAGCTCGCCGACGTCACGCCGTACCTGGAGCCAGGCGTGGAGCTTTCCGTGCTCGTGGAGGTGAGCTCGCCGCCGCTCTCACGTTGACTTTATGACATAAGGGTTGATCGCGGCCGCGGGGGCTTTGCGAGTGCGTCCCGCCCCCGAGAGGAGACGTGAGGATAAACTGCGTATTCGACATGTTTGGCAAGCCGGGCCGTAATCTTTCATGTTCGACACGGGCTCATCGGTCTTGTCATGTGCGTCGGCGCAGTGGATCAACTCGGGCCACGCCGTGTACGCTGAGGCCCTGTGGGACCATGTGACCATGGAGGAGCAGGAGCTGGCCTTTAAGGCAGGCGACGTAATCCGCATCCTGGATGCCTCGCACAAGGACTGGTGGTGGGGCAGGGGGCCCGACAAGGAGGCCTGGTTCCCCTCAAGCTTTGTCCGGGTGAGTGCACTTCCTGACCCGCTTATTTGCACTCCACTTGTAAACTGGCTTTACTCCAAACGAAAGCCAGTCTTAACGCTGCATGTGCGTGTGCGTGTGCGTGTGCGTGTGCGTGTGCGTGTGCGTGTGTCTACCACCCACTAGGGGTTCAACTGGTCTCTGTGGCAACCAGTGTTGAGTGACAGTTGAGTTTTAATTAGCCTCTTTTTTGATTGACAGATAGATGTTTGTTATGTAATTGCTCGCTGCTTGTTCAAAGATGCCAAGCAAGAGCTGGTTAAACGTTCCCCAAATCACATAAAGTTGCTCTGAGGCTTTTTTTTTTTTTTGTGTGTGTGTGTGCTTAAAGTTGTTCTCTTTTGTACTTTTTTAGTTGCACATGCAAACTGTCGAAGAAGCTTTTTAAATGTATGTGTGTGTATCTATGTATAGTATGGATATGCATACGTGTGTGAGAGAGAGAGAGAGAGAGAGATTTTTTTTTTTTTTTTTTTTAAATATATCTATTCTATGTTCCCGTCCACTTGTTTCAGGTGCGCGTGAACCAGGAAGACTCCAGCGCGGGGAGTGTGGAGAGCGTGGCCGACCAGGAGGACCCGGCTCCCCGCGAGACGCACAGCAGTCAGCACAGGCAGCAGATGAGGACCAACGTGGTGCAGGAGATCATGAACACAGAACGCATCTACATCAAGCACCTGAAAGACATCTGCGAGGTGCGCAGGCATCACCTTTTTTCTTTCTTTGTCAGCAGAATCAGTGTTGACAACTTGGCCAACCTTTTCTTGGGATCCAAAGTTTTATTTTAAGGCAAGCGCCCAGCCTTTTATTCATATAAGCCTTCAGGCTGGTCTTTTTCCTTCAAATATGAGCGAGTAGCCAGCGTCGTCATCATGCTTCATTCAATGTTCAACTTTAGCTTCCAGCGCTCCCTGTAGGCCACTGTCTGAACTGCTTCCAGAGTTCAAAATGCGAGTATATTCTTTCTTGCAGGGTTACATCCGTCAGTGCCGCAAGCACCCGGAGATGTTCAACGAGCTCCAACTAAAGACCATCTTCAGCAACATTGAGGACATCTACAAGTTCCAAAGGCAGTTCCTTCGCGACTTGGAGAAAAAGTACAACAAGGAGCAGCCTCATCTCAGCGAAATCGGCTCTTGCTTTCTCTTGCAGGTCAATACAGGCGATATTGGGTTTTGCTGGTAAAATTTTAGGATGACTCTAAAATGTAGAGGACCTAACCTTTTTATAGGTGAACTTAACTCTTTCATGCATCCTCTCTCTTTCTTTTGTCCCCCCCAAAGGGCGAGGGATTTTCGATCTACTCTGAGTACTGCAACACCCACCCGGCGGCCTGTGCCGAACTGCAGCGCCTCATGAAGTCTGGCCGGTACAAGCACTTCTTTGAGGCCTGCCGCCTCCTGCAGCAGATGATTGACATCTCCATCGCCGGCTTCCTGCTCACTCCTGTCCAGAAGATCTGCAAATACCCTCTGCAGCTGGGGGAGCTGCTCAAGTACACCCCCAAAGACCACAGGTACCGCTCCGACTCCTTACAGCGGAGGAATGGAATTTTTTTAAGGGGTCAGCTAAACGTGCCTTGACGCCTCCTTGTCCCACGCATATCTTATCACTTCACACAAACGTGTATATTACAGGATATGGGTCATAAACTCATTTTAGTACAAGAGGCTGCAGGGACATGAGCGGATCACATGAATCACACAATAGGGCTCGAAATCACGTGTCAAGCTTAGCGATAGAAGTACTTGAATATATTGTTTGACATTAGTGAAGTGTGAACATAAATTAGCTCATTGGCAGTGACTCAAATACAATGCAATTCCTGTGGGAAATATGTAAATACAATCAATGTGTTCTTGGGTCAAACTTTTTTATTGTCAATGTTTTCCTAACGTTTCGCGGCGAAACATTGTGTAGGACGAAACTAAATTGAACTAAAATGAGGTGAATAAAACTACTCATCCTGTGACACTCATCGTGTGCGTCTTGCAGGGTTTTTTGTTTTTCTTCCACATCTTTGACTGTCAGACAAGTTTAAAAAGAAGTTAACTGTTGTCTAATAAATTAAAATAAGGTAAAGCCACTCGAATACCTTTTGATAAACATGTAACGTAGACCCTACGGGTCAGTTATGCCACTGCTTAGTGACGTTTACTGCTTGAAATTGTGTCATCGGTGATCACGTTTTGGAATTAACATCCTGGACGCCTCCCTCAACTCAACCAGTGGTGGGTGCGTGCAGCAGTTTCTCAAGCGCCACATTTTAGTTACCATTTTCCTTGGAGGGCCGTTATGAATTAAACCATATAAAGAAGTCAAGAATCACAGTTTATTCACCTATTGTTATTGTTACTGTGGTGAGAGGTTCGGTAACAAGAAAATGCCTACAGTATCACTCTTATTTATTACAAATGAGAATTTGAAATTTTGGTCGAGATTTTAGCAAGCATCATGAAAGTTGCCATCTTTGATTTACTTTCGTGGGCCACATAAGATGACGTGGCGGGCCAGATCTGGCCCCCGGGCCTAGAGTTTGACACCTGTGGTCTAGACATGTAACAACATGGTGATGGGAGTTTTTCCTCAAGTCAAACTAATGTCATGCTTTGTGCCTTTGAACATCCCTGACTGCGAATCCACGTTAACTAGCATCTCGTAAAACTATAAATAAGTAAATCTGCTCACCCAACTTAAGTTGTGTTGCTGTTCCCGGTGCTTGTAGGGACCACGGCGGTGTGAGCGACGCCTATGAGGCCATGAAGAACGTGGCGAGTCTGATCAACGAGAAGAAGCGGCGGCTGGAGAGCGTGGACGCCATCGCCCACTGGCAGGTGGCCATTCTCCGCTGGGAGGTGACGACCACGTTCGAAACTAAGCCAAAACCGCCTGCCGATTGCTTTCGGCTAAGAACGTGTCGTTGGTGACGCAGGGACCCGACGTGCTGGTGCGCAGCTCCGAGCTGATCCACTCTGGAGAGCTGACTCGAATCCTCCGCCAGGGCAAAATGCAGCAGCGCAGCTTCTTCCTGTTCGACCACCAGCTGGTCTTCTGCAAAAAGGACGTCCTGCGCCGGGACCTCCTCCACTACCGAGGGCGGCTGGATATGGACCTCACCGAAGTGCTGGACGTTCCCGACGGGCGGGACCCGGGCTTGGGTCTGACCCTGAGGAACGCCGTGCGCCTGCGCCACGCCGACACGCTTGAGTTTGTGTGCGTGCTGTGCTGTCGGAAGCTCCAGGACAAGGAGAGGTGGCTGCAGGCCTTCAGCAAGGAGAGGCAGCGGGTCAAGGAGGACCAGGAGATGGGTGAGCCTCCCACAACGTACACCTACACTTGCTCAACTGCAGATTTTAACTGGGAAAAGTACATTTAAGGCCTGAATTAAAAATCGCGACTCTACCCACCGGTTAATTGTTTTGATTTCTCCATTGCTGCTGCTTAAAATATGCTCTTGACATGCTACTCCGCAACCCCTCCATGCATCCCTCCTCTTCTACTTATTCTGCAGCATGATCCTGGCTGATCCCTTACACCTGCTGCCGCCTGCTGGACAGATTGTACCTGATTTACAATGCAGACTTGTACCTGATTTACAATGCAGACAAGCCTGATCCTTACTCAGATTAAAAATGAATAATTTCAATCAATAAACCATATAATATCAAGGAACACGGTTAAGAATTTAGGTTGTCAATGCAGGTCAGGGCTTCTCATCGTGTTTTGATTCGTATGGTTTGTTTCCAGGAATAGAAATCAGTGAGGAGCAAAAGAAGCAGTCGATTGCGAACGCCAGAAGAGCAAAACAGGGCAAAATGCACAGTAAGCAAGCAATAATATTCATGTTTGATTATTCATCAATATATTTGACCTTTTTTTTTTTCCTCCCACCTTCAACGTTCCATCCAGCTGTGGGCTACTCCGGCTCCGTGCCCCCGCACCACCAAAACCTCCACCCTCTCCACCAGCGACACGTGACCATCCCCACCAGCGTCCCCCAGCAGCAGGTGTTCGCCCTGGCCGAGCCACCCAAGCGAAAGCCATACCAGCTACTCTACAGCATCACCCGCAGCACCTTTTTCAGGAAGTGAACCAGATATCCGTCCATTCCTTTGAATGTACTCGTTTGTGTGTGTTTTGTAACATGTTGTTGACTGTGCCTTGGATGAAGAAGGGGCGACTAGTGTTAAAATACCGACTGTTTTGTTCTGGTACCCCTCAACTGTGTCTCTGTGACAATGATGCCTCATCTGCTTTTATGTTGACTCGTATTTTATTTCACAAAGGCTGGACCCTTTTTTTTTTGTTGTTGTTTTTATTTGGACTTCTGCTGCTGAACACCCTGTCTGTGAATAACATTGTAAATAAAACTCTTGTTAAACCATATAATATCAAGGAACACGGTTAAGAATTTAGGTTGTCAATGCAGGTCAGGGCTTCTCATCGTGTTTTGATTCGTATGGTTTGTTTCCAGGAATAGAAATCAGTGAGGAGCAAAAGAAGCAGTCGATTGCGAACGCCAGAAGAGCAAAACAGGGCAAAATGCACAGTAAGCAAGCAATAATATTCATGTTTGATTATTCATCAATATATTTGACCTTTTTTTTTTTTCCTCCCCCCTTCAACGTTCCATCCAGCTGTGGGCTACTCCGGCTCCGTGCCCCCGCACCACCAAAACCTCCACCCTCTCCACCAGCGACACGTGACCATCCCCACCAGCGTCCCCCAGCAGCAGGTGTTCGCCCTGGCCGAGCCACCCAAGCGAAAGCCATACCAGCTACTCTACAGCATCACCCGCAGCACCTTTTTCAGGAAGTGAACCAGATATCCGTCCATTCCTTTGAATGTACTCGTTTGTGTGTGTTTTGTAACATGTTGTTGACTGTGCCTTGGATGAAGAAGGGGCGACTAGTGTTAAAATACCGACTGTTTTGTTCTGGTACCCCTCAACTGTGTCTCTGTGACAATGATGCCTCATCTGCTTTTATGTTGACTCGTATTTTATTTCACAAAGGCTGGACCCTTTTTTTTTTGTTGTTGTTTTTATTTGGACTTCTGCTGCTGAACACCCTGTCTGTGAATAACATTGTAAATAAAACTCTTGTATTGAAAGACACGGTTCCAGGCTCTCTCCCTGGGGTAGACATTTTGTGCCAAACGGAGTCTGTAATGACGGTAACGCGATACGTGCGTTCTTCCTGACGCCTCGGCTCTTGTTTCACATGCCGACTGAATGTGCAGCGTGCTGGATCTTGCTCTTTTTCCCGACTGAAAATTGATCTTTCAAAAAGAAAACTGGAAATGAGGAGATAAAGTGGCCTTCAATGGGGATGCCCATGTCATGGGCCCAGAGCGCAAGGAGAGCGGAGATGTCGACGCATCTCAACAGGATGCTGTCAGTGTAAGAGCATATGACCTATTTTTTTTTTTTTTTAAGTACAAAAGGGTTTAGATCAAATTATTGGTGGAAGAAGTTTGGAAACTTTTCTTGCTCTCATTTTCATATTTCACAAATAGGTGAAGACTTTTTCACATGTCTTGTTACGATAGATGTCTGCTTTTATGTCAGCTGGTGAAACTGGTGTCATAGGCAAGTAAAGATTAATTACCCTTTGGTATTCCGCAGGGGTCAATCCTTGACCCCATTGTAAAAAGTTGTGTAGACTTATTCTCTTCAATGTATATTCCCTCCTCTCATTGAATGTGACTTTTTTCTTCTCCCCTTTCGGGAGTCTACCCTGCTACATATGGAATGACACCAAATGAATAATACATGTGTAGTAGAGTGTAATTCAATTCGGCAGAGTGGGGATGAAGCAGCATTACAATCGCATCTTTTGTCATTTTCTATTACCGTACAAAGTGTTTACGGATCTTTGAACATGCACTGCTTGACATTTCGCGGTAGTTTGTTCTACATCATTAATTACATCCTTGTCAAGAGTAGGCCATCTCAAAACTGTAACTAATGACCCTATATGTGTTTCTGTAGTTCACTGACATATCGGTTGAGGTCTCCACCGTGGACCACACGCTGCAGAAACTCTGCAGAATGTACAGGAAGACGAGGCGGAAGCCCAAAGGTCTGTCCAGGCTGTGGGCTTACCTGCTGAGCATTCGGCATCTGGCGGTCATCATCACGGCTGTGGTCTTTGTGCTAGTGGTTGTCCTGTGGTCGCTGCTCTGGGTCTTCATATGTAAGTGTGTGTTGACCAAGATGGGCAAATAGCTGGTCATTTAAGTCTCCAATGAGTTTTTTTTTCTTTTGATTTAAAACGCAAAAAAGTTATTTTCCCCAGGTTGAAAACAAAACTCATTCGGAAATACAATAGTCATTATGTCTTAAAAATACTAAATCACAATTAATACATAGTAAGTAATAAGAGAAAAATATTAATGTCTCCTATTTATGTCAATGTATCATTACTGGAGTATTGCAAAAATACTAAATCACAATTAATTCATAGTAAGTAATAATATTAATGTATCCTATTTATGTCAATGTATCATTACTGGAGTATTGATAATTTATGCAAACTATCAATAAGGCTGTAAACAGGATCCAGTACGTTTCTGACTGGTTTACGAAAATTAATAAAAAATGTTCGGACTAACATTTCTTGTGTGACATGCTCAATTGATCCCAGTTCGACGCGAGGGCAACAGTGTCGTGTACTTTGCTGGGATGTTCCGCGTGGCTAATGTGGAGTTCATCCCGGAGTACCGCCAGGCCGGATCCCACGAGTTTGTCTCCATGGCGACCAGAATACAGCATGTGGTATCTGGGGTGTTGTACTGTGCATAATACACTTTGTGCACTCAGACTGTGTTAAATGTTGTTGTTGCGCCTGCAGGTAAGCGACGTGTACAAGATGTCCTCAGTGACTCGCCTGTACAAGCACGCCATCATTTCAGACCTCAGGTAATCTCTCTAAACGTCAATATATTTTAACTTTAATAAATCCTACCCACTCAGCTCATTGTGACAAAGTCTTTATAAACTCATATGGTCTTGTCATATACTGTGTGTTTGAAATCCCTCAGTACCAACAACAAGGGAGGCGTGCTGGTGCACTTTTGGATGGTGTTTGAAGTCCCTCGCCTGAAGAGCGCGGCGGTGTGCGAGGAATGCGTAGCCGTCATCCTCCGGGACTCGGTTCACACCAGCCTGAAGAACCGCTCATCGGTGGGCTACCTCCTGGACCTCCCTGTAGACATCGACTCCATCCTCGTCAATGGTGGCCCCCTGTTGGTGATGTATGGAGTGTTTCCTTTTATTTAAAAAAAAAAAAAAAAGACGGGTTTGCTCTTTTCTGCAGCTGTCCGACGCTCGGATTACACCTCCAATGCAGCAGGTAGGTGGCTGTTTTGTCACCTGAAATAAATTTCGTGATCAGGAATTCGGAATTGCGCTATGAGTACCATTGTCTCACCTCTTCAAGACTTATTTTTGCCGTTTTATTTTTTAGGTTGATAGTTTAATTAAATTAGAGTACACATATAGTCTTTACTGCACACATCAAAATATAAGAAATTAACTTTGAAATATGAATATTACAGGATCCCAGTGTATAGACAAACTTTACGCCAGCCTTCCCGGTGCGAGGGTCCCTCTGAATGTCTTTTCATCATGGGGTGGTGTGCGGTGCCACGTGAAGCTCACCGCCGTGCCCGGTTTTCTCATCCGGCTGACCGTCGCCTCCTTCCAAATCGAGCCCAGTGACTGCGTCCATGATGCCCTGACTGTGTACGACGCTCTTCTGCCCATGAGGGGGCGAGTTCTCCACAGGTGACTACTACACCTCCTAATCAAAAACAGAATAATATGAAAACTAGAGCTTCTGAAAACCGAGCCTACTGTATTCCACTCCCAAGAATAAATGTCTTTGTTTTTGACAGGGAAGAGTAGAATAATATTCAGAGAAAACAAAGTGATTTATTTTATTTTATTTATTTTTTACATGTGTGTCTGCGTTGTTTGCAGGCTGTGCGCGCCTTTGTCCAGCTCCATCTCCCTCGTGTCCACCTCCAACGTCATGCTGCTGTCCTTCACCATGTCCAGCGGAACCAAGAGCTTCAGAGGACACTTTGAGGCCATCGCAGAAGAGTGTGGGTCATCTCTCTTGTTTGATTCGGAACACACATGTACCGTGGATTCAAAAAGTCTGCCCTGAAAACATGGCTTTTGAACAGGGATGTGACTTCTTATATCCACCGTTACCCCCCTCAGTGTGCGTTTCTCGCGTCGCGTCAAAACCGCATGCGACAGGCCAGGTCTACAGCCCCTTCCACCCAAGCCTTATGCCCCCCCACTGCTCTTGCACGTGGATCTTCCAGGTAACGCTCCGGCATACGTTCCTTATGCTCTGGTGTTCCATCATTTACCTTTATTTCTTTTTAAAATGTATTCTAGACTCCTGACGCCGCGTTGGGGGTTGCTCTGCAGCTTCAAAATTATGTGCTGAAACCAAAGGACATGAAGGGGTGTGAGCATGGATGGTGGAGGGTCAACGAAGTGATGTATGGGCAAGAATAACAGATTTTTTCAAAACATTTTTTATGATGGATATGCTGCAAATAGTGAGCCCAAATGCCACTAAACGTTTTATTCAATTATTTAAACATTACACAACACAGCAAAAAAATATTTTTCATCACCACATAACAGTGAGTGTTACCTCCTGCTTGCTAAATAGTGATCCAAAGTGGGTTATTAGCACTTTCTAAATGTTAATCTCTGCTCTTGGTCAATACATGACGACAGATGTTTGCCACATTGTGAGCCCACATATTGCTGAGCTACTAGTTTTTTGCTTGCCGAATAGTGAGCCCAAATTTTGCCTTAGCCTTTCAACTGATCATCATATTATTTAGTCACACTCGAGTACAACACGGTAGTATATTAATCTGTAACAACCCAGAGCGTGACCCCCTGCTTGCCAAATAGTGAGGCCACATCGAGGGGAAGTGATTTATTCTTTTGTAAAGGGCTAATACAACTGCTTGCTAAATTGAGCCTGCATGTCGCTTACAGTAACTCGTCGTTTTCCAGCTGCCAAATAATGACCCCAAATTAGTGTTGCTCAAGGAAGCCGTAGAATGACGTTGTCGTCAACAGTTACTGCGGTAGCTACGTGGGATACGAGAGCATATTTCGCATCGCAGAGTGCACCGCCAAGGTGGAATTTCGCTGCACCTCCCGAAGCGCCACGCAACCTTTCCATGTGACGTACAGCAGCTACAACATCAGCCAACGTAAGGGGGTGTATTGTTATCTGTAAATGGTGAGTCTAAGGTTATTGCACGGGGTGCCTAATTCTGTTTCTGCCGCTCTCGTCCTTCCCGCAGCCTGTCCGGAAAGTCACTTCCTGTGCTCCACCGGACTCTGCGTGGAGAAAAGTCGACGCTGCGACGGGCTGGACGACTGCCAGGACGAGAGCGACGAGGTCTTCTGCTGTGAGTCAAATTGTTCTGTATTGGCGATGACTTTTATTGCGGCTAGTATATCGATTTTTTTTTTTTTAATATTTCAAAAAGATTGAGCATTAAAAAAAATGAGAAAAATGTTTAAAAAAATGTCACTTGTCTTTTTGTTACAGCGAGGCCCACCAAAAACTGTGGCGGCAGCAGCCCTTTGCATCCTCTGTTTGCCTGCAACGGTGAGACGGACTGCGCCAACGGATTGGATGAAACCAACTGCACACAGGGTGAGATGTCCTTTTAAGAATATGCATCATATCTTTATGCCTCTGGCTTTGAAGTGTTTTGCTGTGCGACAGAAACAAGCTGCTCAGCCGTCAGCTATCATTGCAACAGCGGCACGTGCATCCGGAAAAAGAACGCCAGGTGTGATGACATCGCTGACTGTCAGGACGACAGCGACGAACTCGACTGTGGTGAGTAAACGAAATGCATAAACTCTACTTCATTTATACTTGCAAAAAAAAAAAAAATGGATACCGTATTTTCCGCACTATAATGCGCTTCAATAAATGGCCTATTTTAAAATTGTTTTCAGGGCGCACCGCATTATTCGGTGCATTGAATAAAAGCTAAAATTGTGGTTGCGGTTGCGTTTTGCAACCACTAGATGGAGCTACGCTAAAGGGGAATGCACTACAATACAATACAGCTTTATTTATAGCGAGCTTTCACAACCACTGGAGCTCTAACAAAGCGCTTTGCAGAACATTTCAAATACTACGTCCAAGAAATCTGAATATTGATCCATATATAAGACACATCGGATTATAAGGTGCGCTGGCGGCTTTTGAGAAAATTGAATACTTTTAGCTGCCTTATACTGTAGTGTGCAAAATTTCAAAGTGGCACATCCACAGTCTCAGTAGGTGCTGCTGTTTTGCTGTTTATAGTCACTAATATAAAACGATGATGTCATCCGCAGCTTGTGGGCTCCCCAACCACCCGGTGGCCCACCGCATTGTCGGCGGGACCGACTCCGAGGAGGGCGAGTGGCCTTGGCAGGTCAGCCTGCACTTCTCGGGTCACCTGATCTGCGGCGCCTCCCTGCTCTCATCCGATTGGCTCGTTTCAGCGGCGCACTGCTTCAGCAAAGACAGGTCGCTTCTCCGTCTCCTTCTTTCTGTCACCTGGCAGGTCCTCAAATTGACATCCTAACCCACGCAGGCTGTCGGACCCGCGCCGCTGGCGGGCCCACTTGGGCGCGCTGACGCAGGGTTCCGCTGGGCACGTGGCGGAGATCCAACGCATCGTGGTGCACGAGTACTACGATGCCCGCACGCTAGACTACGACGTGGCCCTGTTGCGCCTCAAGAGGGCGTGGCCGCCCTCCCTGGGCCCACTGGTGCAGCCCGTGTGCTTGCCCGCCGCTTCACATGCCGTCACCGCCCGACACCGCTGCTGGGTGACAGGCTGGGGACATCGCTTTGAAGAGGGTAAGGAAATGTTCACGTATGTATGTATGTATGTACATATATATAATACACACCGTATATATCTCCTCCCCTCGCAGATAAGTCGCTGCCATCTGTGCTGCAGAAAGCCCAGGTGTCCGTCATGAGCCAGACTGAGTGCAAGAAGACTTACGGCCCAGTGTCGCCGCGCATGCTGTGCGCAGGGGTCCCGTCGGGGGAGCGCGACGCCTGCAGGGTGAGCCACGCTTTCACACGAGCCGCCGAAATGACCCCGTATCAATGTATGCAATCCGGTTTCTGTACTCTGCTGTGATTGGCCAGGGGGATTCAGGCGGGCCGCTATCCTGTCAGGCGCCAGGCGGGGGCCGCTGGTTCCTGATCGGTATTGTTAGCTGGGGTGCGGGCTGCGGCAGACCTGGCCTGCCCGGTGTCTATGTCAGGGTCAGCAAGTTCACGTCGTGGATCTACGGCCACATCGGCTGACAGCCCCCGCTCATTAAAAAAAAACTCTACAAGCAAACTCACTGTTGGGTAAAGTATTGCTTCTTAATCCAGCCCACAAAATATTTACATATTCAAGAAAGTAGTATATATTTTTCCCCCTTAATTTCACAATTTTTTTCCCTAAAATCGGTTATGATGTACTGTATTGTATTTTTTAAAGTCATTTTTCCCATTAAAAAAGGTGCTTACAAGTACTCCAATAAACCATGCTTGTAAAATTAAGAAAAATATATTTTTATCATTTTCTGAAACAAAAAGAAAACAAAATTTTATCATGTATTTTATGAATGGATTAATTTATGATAATTTAACGAACTTTAACTGCATTAGAAATGACCATGAATTCGTATTTACTGAAATAAACGTATAAATTGAAACTTTTTTCAGTTTGCTTTTATTTCATTTTTTTTCATCGACAAACAACCCGGCCCATCTGCCAGTTTCAAAAAGTTAGCCCACGCCAATTTGACCGGCTTGGAAATACCATTACTGTTCGTGGAACGTTACACAATAAATGTTGATTGAATGTACCCCCCCGCGGCGCGTTCAACCTGCCCGCAATTGCCACAAGGGGGAAGTTTGCACACAATATCAGTCAACGGGGTTTGTACATAGTAGCCCCATTGTCCCCCCCCCC
>NW_017806150.1:343386-355385 GCF_001891065.2 Hippocampus comes
GCCGTGCAATGCATTGTGGACCTCGGGCTCACACCTAAAAAGCGGAGCAGGTGAATGAAAAAGAGGGTCAGATTTCGGTCTGGGTGGGGGGCACAGGGGGGGGTCATCTTGCTCTCTCTCATTGCCTCACCGGAAGGAACCGGGGACTCTGCGATGAGGAGGGAAGGCTGCCAGGTGTACTGCGTCTTCGGGCAAGGACGCTCCGGTTCCTCCGGGGTGCCGGTAAGACCCCCCCACACCCCCCCCCACCCCGACTATTTACTCATAATCAAGCCCACCTTAAACTGAGTCTCCCATAGAAGGAAGAGGGCGTCCTGAAGGAGCCTTCCCAGCTTCCAAGATCACCGACAAAGACTGAAGAGGAGCCGGGTCCGCCACCCGAATTTGGTTGCCGCAGAAGATGGGCGTTTGGACTGGTGCCAGTTTTATCGTGTGTCGCCGCCATGGCTTTAGCCGCCCGCTATTTGACATGTGAGTCACGCTTTGCTTTGTGAATGCACCTCATCATAAAAGAGAGACTTGAAGGTGCTGATATCTAAATTTTGAAAACTTTGCCTTTCTGAAGCCCGCTAGCTTAATGCTCACGCAAAAGAAATGCCGAACAACCAGCATTGGTGTCGCTGCGTCATAAACGCGTTACATTAACATATTAATATGTCAGACAAAGATGATGACATTCAAATAAATATATATTTTTTTGAAAAATCAGCACAATATTGGCAGATTTTTTTTTGCTGATGTTTCTCTCTCTCATAAAGTTAAACAAAGACTAAAAAGGACGAAGTATTGCAAAGCAGTCAAATGTTCTGCACGTAATATCGTTGTTTGCATTAAGGGACAAAAAAAAAAAGATTTTAGTTCCAGTATTTTTTTTTTTTAAATTTATTGGCAGATTAAATGGTTATTGGAATTTTACCCCACCAAAAATTGGAATCCGCGCAGGCCTACTGTTTAAAAAAAAATCAGTCAAAATCAGTCAAAAATCAGTCAGTTGGGCCCTAAAAAGGTCTAACTCTCCAAGCAACTTTGAACGCAAAACAGGACATGTAGACAGATGCCAATACTCGCAGGCATGTATTCTTTATCCTCTGGCAAGATTTATTTCTATTACTGCAGCTTACTGAGGAGCTGCGACCTTTTCCATTCATTCCAATTGGAGCAAATGAGCTAAAATAATAAAATGCGAGATGTCAGTTGAACACATTTGAATCATCATTCATCAGTAAAACATCAGTTGTTTCATTGCTGTATATTTTTATAAGATACAATATCATCGTCTGCTATTTTTTTTCTCTTCAAAAACACATTTTTACAAATTTAGGCAGACTCACAATTTTGTTTTTCATAGCAAGAGATTACTCTAAATGTTTGTTTTTTTTCTTTCTGCTTCCTTTCCTCAGCGGCCCCGCCCTCCTCCGTGTTCTTCCTGGGCTGCAGCGTGGAGTTTCCCAACTTGAGCTTCTCCGCAGAACTCGCCGACGGTTCCTCGCCGCCGTTTCACCTGCGGGCGCGCTCTTTAAAGCCTTACGTGAGTGACTCTTTGCCCCCCATGCTCGCTTGACTATTCCCTTTTCCTTGTCTCGCTTCTTCCTCTTTGGCCTTGCTGTTCAATGTAAAGCTGAAACAGGAGCTTTTGTACGTGTGTGTGTGTGTGTGTGTGTGTGTGTGTGTGTGTGTGTGTGTGTGTGTGTGTGTGTGTGTGAGAGTGTCCAAGGGGGGTCTCAAGAGTCCTCAGGGATCAGACTCTTTTCAGTGTTGAGGACAAACCCGCCATAGTGAGAGGAAGAGCAAAAGACTTCAATACAAACGTTGTCTGTGTGCGACACACACACACACACACACACACACACAGTGAAAGGGGCGTCCTGACCATAATATTAGGAACAGCGAACAGCTCTCACCGTCACCTGCCGAACTAAATAACTTTGCAATGGAGGCTTGTGGAAAAACCAAAAACCAATCTGTCCAATTTTTTATATGATATTCTGGAATGTAATTTTCAGTTCTCCGAACTCTACAAGTCCTCCCCGTGGAGCTCTTACTACCTACGCTCAGGGATTGCTGCCTTCAGGTGCGCTGCCGCAAAAGTATTGGGACACCTGAGCGTAATGACGCAAATAAAGAATGCTTTGTGTGTGTGTGTGTGTGTGTCAGTGAAGGCACAGAAGGCCTCAACGTGTTCTACTGGAGTCAATTCTCTGCCCCGGGCCACATCGCCACGGCGATACAGCATTCCAGCCCGGAGAGGCTGCAGCGCTTGCTGCCGGGCAGCAGCAAAGTTGTGCGGGATGGACGACGCGAGCAGCGGTACTACTTGAAGCAAGACGACGTCACGCTACACCTTCTGGGTAATGTCGCTTGAAATCGTTCGTGTCAAATCAAATCAAGCCACTGAGTTTTTTTTTTTTAATTTCAATGGACCTCGATCGAGATGAATTCGCCAGAGTCAAAAATTCACCAGTCAGGTCAAAAATGGAATTACAACGAACCATTCTGAGTCACTTACACGATGACACAATTGGCCCAAAACATGTTTTCCAACTGCGTTTTAAAAACGCACAACCATCCTTTGAAGGTCACCGTTATGGTGTTTTGCGTCCGCCCATGTGGGACATCAAGTCATATCTCAAATGAAATCCCTTGATGACGTTTTTTTTTTTTTTTTTAATATATGGAACTATTTTCGTCAAAATCTGCTTGACGCAGTGGCGCAAAAACAAATTCTCCCAAAACTCACAAATCGGCACACTCTCCCTTGAAATTGTCATTTGTCTTCTGCTTATTTGACATCATCAAGTCATATCTCGAATGAATTCCCTTTGGTGAGGACTTTTTCAGTGGTGTCATTATTTTGCCTCCACGCCCAAGTAAGGTGCAAATTTTTTGTTGCTTTGGGAATGTGAAAAATCGGTTTGCAACAAATCTCATGAAGTCATATTTTCAAGCTTTCAAAATCTCTTTTCAATTATTTGACATCAATGTGTCCCAAAAATCTCACAAATCAGTTTTGACACCGCTGTGCAGGTTTGGATCCCGATGACTGGGAAGAAAAGTCCGATAAATTTAAGAATCCAACCGGCCTCCAGAGCGGAAAGTGGCAGTTCGGCTTCCAAGGTAAAAGGCTTCCACTTCGAAAATGTAAAACAAATCAAAGCTCATAGTTGCTCCTGGCTTCTTGTCTGCAGCGGTGTCTTTCGACCTGTACGCTAAACACGGCGTGAACCGCACCCTGGTTCTGGTGAGTCCCAAGAAACTCTACTACCAGTGGCGCCTCCGTGTGCCGTCGGGTCACGCGGTCCGCCTGGTGGTCCTCGCGTTTCACGGCGGTACTGCCGCCGCCGCGCCGAGCTGCAGCGCTCACATGATGTCCGCCTACGACTTCCTGCTTCCTTTGCAGAATAAGATCATCGCCAGGTACGCTCTCTCACCTGTTGGAGTTTGATTTCTTCCCACCATTTTTTTTTTTTTTTTTTGTGGCCGCAGGTGGTGCGGGCCCCACGCGACGCCGGTCTCCTCGCCCGCCACGAGGCTGACGTCCTCGGGGAACGTCATGCTGCTCACCTTCTCCTTCAGCCGGCAGAGGGAGGGAGCCGTCTTCAAAGCGTACTTCCAGGCGGTCCCCAAGGCAGGTTCGTATCCAAGAATCGAATCAAACCGCATCGAATAGAAGGTGCCTGAGAATAGTTGCGCTTCATATGAATTGTATTGTGGCGAATATTCACACGTTCTGAACGCACGATGGGTTTGTTGCGGCTTGTGGGTTTTGTTCTATTTAGGTTGTGGAGGATCACTGTTCTCTTGGAATGGCTCCGTTTCCTCACCGTACCATCCCTATCACTACCCTCCTAACATAGACTGCAGGTGGACACTCCGGGTGAGTCGTAACTGTCTGCGTCGGCGAGAATTTGTCCTTTTTTTTTTTTGAATGACTGTGTCATCCTTTTTTTTTTTTGTCATTGAAACGATTCGCACTCAGGCACCGTTGCCCGGGTACCTGATCGCCGTGACGATTGTGACCCTGGACATCCAGCAGTCGTCGGATGGCTGCGAGAAGGACTGGCTGGACGTCGGCGGCGTCAAGTGAGTCGTGACGGGACTGCGGCAGATAATTTGTGAAAATGATTATTATTATTTATTTATTTATTTTTAATCCTCATTCACTCCCGAAGACGTTTTTAAACGTCTTTTCAAACTTGGTCTAGAATTGGCTGGTACTGAATGAGTTAAATGACGAACTGCCACACCTCAAGGTTTAAAAACCGTTTAAAATTAAAAATGAACAAATCCCTGAAAACGTCTATGAAAGAAACATTTATTCATGAGTGCAATGTGGAAGCAACAAGGAAAATGAGAAATGTGCCACCACTTGAACAAAGAAAGAACTTTGTTAATCATTTTTAATATAGAGGAATAATAAATAACTCGTATTTAAAATGTATTTATGTTGAACATATGAAAAAGTATTTTGAAACTGCAGCATTAAATCATAAAAATAACATTCAATTAAAAAATATGTTCCTTCATTTTTTTCACGTATTTAATGTAATCGATTAATAAATAAGTGTGTGTGTGTGTGTGTGTGTGTGTGTGTGTGTGTGTGTGTGTGTGTGTGTGTGTGTGTGTGTGTGTAAAGGTAAATGACTAAATATGTACCATTTATGATTTCTTTTAACTTCTCAAACTGGCACATTCGCCGCGACATTGAACAGGCAGGATCAATGCAAATGATCATGTGACTCTTGTCTCCTCTCTTATTGGTCCAGATTGTGCAACCAGGTATCGGACAACGGCAGAAGTCGGGTCTACTCGTCACCCCTCTCCATCCACTTCCACTCAGACGAAGCCGTGACTCACCGGGGTTTCTATCTGCGCCACCGGGCCTTCTGGCCGCAGGGCTGTAAGTCGCCGTCCCGCCGCAGCTCATTTAAAGGCACAGCATCCCTTTAAATTAACAGTTCTCTGTACGCTTAGCCTGCCCGCCGCGTCACTTCAGCTGCAGCGACGGCCGCTGCATCCCTTTGAGGAGAGTGTGCGACGGCGTCAGGGACTGCGAGGACGGACGCGACGAGGCCAAATGCTGTAAGTGATCATCAACTATCAAACTGTCCACTGTCGTCTCAGCGTTGTCGTTTGCGCCCAGCGTCGTGCAGGCCCGGCCAGGTGTTGTGTGCTAATGGCCAGTGTCACGCTCAAAGCAGCCAGTGTGGCGTCTGCGCAGACAGCAACGAAGAGAGTGGCTGCAGTGAGTCCACACACGCACACACACACACACACAGTTGAACCTTTTTGATCATTTCCTATGTCGGCAGGAAGTAAATGTTACCACACGTGTCCCAACAAATTGTGCCTGCCCAAGTCTTCAGTGTGCGACGGCGTTGTGGACTGTCAAGACAGCAGCGATGAGATGAACTGCACCAGAGCATGTGAGCATTTGGGAAAGAATCATCATTTTCTCCCGCCGTTGGATTTCTGGGTGTCTTTGTCCCTTCCCGCAGACGTCAAAGCTTGCTCGTCGTCATCCTTGTACAAATGCGCCAACGGAAAGTGCGTGACGAAGCTCAACCCCGAGTGTGACGGATTCAAAGACTGCCAGGACGGGTCTGATGAGCTGCGGTGTGGTAAGTGACAGATGATTTTGATGCTTTCATTTTTTTACTTTTTTTTCTATGCAAATTTTTGATCAGCATTATTGAAAGCATTGCAGTAAATACTGGTTGAAATATTTATATTTTTAAGATCGTAGAGATGTATGGTTTATAGATTTTAGATTTCATTTGATTTCTTTTTCTTTTATTTTTTTGTTTTATATATTCCTATTTTTGTTGTTTTCATAAAATTTTATTCTTGATTTTGTTTTTTGCTGATTATTATTTTTCCTTTTTTTTGCTTTGTTTTATTTGTATTTGTTTATTTGTATTTATTTTACATTTAATTCAATGTACTTTAAATTTCATTTTTAATTTTATTTCATTTTAATTTACTTTTTTTGTTTTTAATTTTTGTAGTATCTTTTTGCTTTATTTAAATTTATTCTCTTCTAATTATTTACTTATTTACGGCCATTTGGGGGCACTGCAGCACACATTGAATCTTGACTTCAACCTTGGTTCTGCAATGAAATGTTAAAATCTTTTTTTGTGTGTGTGGGGGGGGGGGGGCGATCCAAAGCAACGATTCCTTTTGCAAAATGAACATGTACGACTACATCTGCACTGGTTTTCCCAAAAGGTTGCGGCGTCCGGCCCCGAAAGAGGCCCAAGATCGTCGGGGGCACCGACGCATCTCCGGGCTCGTGGCCGTGGCAGGTGAGCCTCCAGATGGAACGTTACGGCCACATCTGCGGCGCCACCTTGCTCGCCACACGCTGGCTCGTCTCGGCGGCGCACTGCTTCCAGGACTCGGACTCCATCAAGTAAGCACAAATATAAATCTAAGAATAGAAGAAGAAATAATTGCATATCCTTACTTTGTATGGAGATATTCCGATCCACGCTCGTGGCGAGCCTACATGGGGACGCGCTTGATGGCGGCGGGAAAGAGCGCCGTGTCTGTCGCCAGCAGGCCGGTGCGCCGCATCGTCCCGCACCCAAAATACGAGCAGCTCACATCCGACTACGACATCGCCCTGGTGGAGCTCGCCGCCCCCGTCTTCTTCAACGAGCTGGTGCAGCCCGTGTGCGTGCCGGCACCCTCGCACGCCTTCGCCATCGGGACCAGTTGCTTCGTCACAGGCTGGGGCGTCCTCACGGAGGATGGTACGATTTTTTTTTTTTGGAGCGTGAACCACCCCCGAACCTCCCAAAAAAACAAAACACTCGTATCGTTCCCCATTGGAATGAATGGGAATGCAATTAATCCATTCCAGCCGTCCAGCCATTGCGAGGAAACCGGCGTGAATTGAAATTTGTGTGCGTGTTAATGCCAGGGGAGCTGGCGTCTCGCTTGCAGGAGGCCTCTGTGCGAATCATAAACAGGAACACCTGCAACAAATTTTACGATGACGCCGTCACTCCCAGGATGCTTTGCGCGGGGAACCTGCAGGGCGGGGTGGATGCTTGCCAGGTGAGTTTTATTTGTGAATAATGCAAACGGACACTATTTTTCTATACGTTTAGTTTTTATTTCTTTTAAAATGTACAAATAGGTTTTTTTTTTGTTGTTGTTGTTGTTTTGGGGGGGTGGTTAGTTAGCATGACACTGTATTTCGGTCACCTGATAAGACAAAATGACATTTAAAGTCGTCATGGCGAGATTCTTTTTTTTATTTTTTTTTATTTACCATTGGCATTTTTTGATTTTTTTCGAGCTAATAAAATGCGGATTTAATTTGTGTCTACATTTATCATTTTTAATATTAAAAAAGGTTTTAACATCTAATATTTTTAGACATGAATACGTCTTTTGAAATTGTTTCAAATCTACATTCAACGACAGCACGATTTAGTGATATCGGGTCGAACTCTTGTTCTGAGCACTTCTTTGTACTTGTAGGGTGACTCCGGGGGTCCGCTGGTGTGTCAGGAGCGCAACCGTCGCTGGTTCCTGGCCGGCATCGTGAGCTGGGGCGAAGGCTGCGCCAGGCAGAACCGTCCCGGCGTCTACACGCAAGTGGTCAAATTTGCCGACTGGATCCATCAGCAGACCCGAGGTCAGGCCTGACCCGATGCCAACAAGAACCAGGAAAACACTTTTGGGGGGTCTGTTGCGGATTGAAAAAAAATAAAAAAACTCAAGTCACTAAAATGTGTTTCTTCTTTGCACTGTGGTGATATTAAAGAGAAAGGTAATTCCAAAAAAAACTGAGTCTTCATAAAATCCAACCTTAGGCCTTCTCGTTGAGTTTACAGCGACCTCCAGTGGTCAATTGCTGTCAAATGTTTTTAATTTGCATGTGTGGAAGGCACCATTTCATTCACGGATGTGAGTGATGGAAAACATCAATGTATGAGAGCGTTTCAACTCTAAAAACAGTTTGGTCAAAAATAACCCATATTGGGTCCAAAAAAAAGGGACTGACCCCAAAAACTTGGGTCAAATGAATCGCAACTCAGGTTTTGAGTTGTTCAAAACGATCCAATTTGGGAGTAGTTTCGTAGGTTATTTATTTGACCCAACATTTTGGGTTAAATAAATTCCCAAAACATCTCCAAGGTTGTACATTTGGACTTACTTTTGGCATCAAATGAATAACCCAAAAATTGGGGTCAAGTCCCTTTTTAATCATTTTTAAGTGTACACTCTAAAACCAGTTGCGCCGAAAATAACCCAAATCGGGTCACAAAAGGGACCAACCCAACTTTTTGAGTTACTTATTTAACCCGTGATATTGGATCAAATTAATAAACTCAAAAAACACTTTTTGGTTTGTTTTATTCCAAACAACCCAATTTTTGAGGGTTTAATTTTTCCAAACTACCCCAAATTTTGGTTGACAAACCAGCATTGGGAATTTCTTGTGCTTTATGAATTTTGACCCGACATTTTGAATCAAATGAATAACCCAAGAATTAGGGTTATTCCCTTTCTTATGTGGGTTGCAAATTTCCCCAGTGTGGGACTAATAAAGGTTATCTTATCTTGTGACCCAAATTTTGGTGTCCAATGAATACCCCCCCCCCAAAAAAAAAGTTGGATCGGTCCCTTTTTGACTCACCTTGGGTATATTGTTAACCCAACTGTTTTTTTTGTATGTAAAAGCGTTTGACTCGTGAATGTGAGTGAAGAAAAATCTTGTTTGACAGCGGTTCACCAGAGTGTCTAAAAGTGTTCATGAAAAATGTTTCACTTGCGTGCATGACAGTGTTGAACTAGTCTTTGTGAATGAATGAACATTCTGTCCAGACCGTTGAAATTGTGTGCACGTGAGAGTTTCACTTGGGTCGTGTACGTGAGCGAAAAAAAAAAAAACGTGTGTGTGTTTTTGAGCGCATTTCCCAAGTGTGGATCTGCGTTCCACATGCGAGGTGAAAAGCACAACAATTAAGCGTGCGTACGTGCGAGGCACCTCGTGGATTAAAGATGGGCCCATGCAGCTTGTTATTGAGAGTCAGTCAGTGTGATTTATTCCCCAATTCGGAGTATTCAAGGGAAGCCGGGAGTTGAGTTGAGGGCCGGGTGGGTCCGGGTGGCTGTTACGCGCAAGGTTTGGGTGTGCCGGTACGCGCGCGTCACGGAAGGCCGCCATCCGGTGGCCCCCACTGTGGGAACGCTATAAAGTCCCAACGAGGGCAACGCGTCGCGCAGGAGTGCCTCAAGTCACTTATCTCCCCTTCTGCGTCATCTTCATCCGCATCCAAAGGGATTTAAACGTCTTTCGTTACCGGTCGTTGGACGAACACAATGAACTTTCTGCTCGCGTTTCTGTTTTGTGGATTGTACGCGCTCTTTGCCAAAGGTGAGTCGGCATCATTGGATCGCCTTTTGCAGACTTGCGGCACTTTTACGGCATTATGAAGATTCCGGAGTAGGCCGGGTGGGGCTTGTATTTATGTGATTTGGATTTATTTATTTATTTTTGCCACTTTAAATTTCTTTTTGAAGTGTTGTAATGTTTAAATAGATGTATGTTTTTTAGTTTTATATTGTTTAGATTTTTAAATATGTATTCTAAAGTTTCAATTTTTTTTTTTTGGTGTACATGTTGACGTTTTTCTTTCAGATTTCATCGATCCGAAATATATACATATATATGTTATGTCTTTTAACGATACGTGCATTATTTTTGTCTTAAATGTGATATTTACTTAAAACTCCTTCATGGTCAGCGTTAAAAATTAAGACTTCATTTTGTTCTTGAAATTGTCATTCATCGAGACAATGCATAACGAAACCTTGGATTTTTTTTTTTTTTTTACATTTTTAGCAGTTAAGGATTTTTTTGTGTATTTTCATGACTATTTGCATTTTTGTATTAAAAGTCAAGTATAGTGTAATATATACATATAAAGAAACGCTGAAAATGACTTTGAAAAGGCCATTTTACACTTTGAATTGACTTTTCATTCATCAGTCAAGCTCTGTACATATATGAGAGTGTGCATGAGGGAGCATGTGTCACCCAATGTCAAAGACAAGGAAACGCTATCGGAAGTGTGAGTAAGGCAACTTTGCAGTGAATGAGGCATCCGCGGGGAGCCATTCTGCCGACAATGAACGGCCGCTGCCGTCCGTCACACTGTGCTCGTGTGCGATTGGCTGTTTTTTCCGACCACTTCCTGTTTAGGGTTCTTTTGGTGGGTGGCGCGGGAAGATGCTCGGGGTTGCCCGGTTGCCGCCTGTTTGAAATTATGGGAAATGGTTGTTGCCGCCGCTGCTGCTGCCTGAAATTGTCCTCGTGTCCCGCCAGGTGCAGACGTGGAGGGCAACGGTAAATACGGTGTGCCTGTGCTGGAGGGGACGAAAGGACAGCTCGTCCTGGAGCTCAACCAGACCCTGGAGCTCAGCTGCAGGTCGACGTCATACAGTCGCTTTCGATAAATGCTAACAAATCACATCCGTGGCGACGGCACTAGTTGAACACAACATCTATTTACAGATATTTATCATACTCACTGGTGTATATTTATATCCTCTGGGAAGAGTCTCCGTACATACACGTACCCGTCTGTATTGTACTGCCTATAGATGACCAAGGTGCTCACACCAGAAAGAGGAGCACAATGTTCATTGAATGGAAGCAAAGAACAGGGCGAAAATTACCGTTTGGTTCTTTAAATTGTTCAATTAAGTCACTCCTTACGGTATGGTTTTATCAAGTACAATCCAGTAGTATAGCATTCTATTTTTCTTGAGATGGGTTATTTCAAATCACTTTCCAGACATTTTTGTAAAAACTCGTTTTTCCCAGAGGATGAAGAGTATATGCCATACAAACATATAGACTGTCTCCATGTGTTGCTGGGGGACCTTTTTATATGCTTTCAAATATCCATTTTCTTAAAGGGTTACAGCAAAGTGATGTCCATGCTAATTTTGTTTTCATGTCTAAGGCATTTTTCATTATCTGTTAGCATTAAGCTAGCAGACATTCCCGAGTGTAATTCTCATATGTTAAATTTTACAATCCCCTTCATAATGCAACACATTTTTTTGTAATATTCAGACTTTTTGTCATAGTATCGTGACATTTTCATTCATTTATTCATTTTTTTCCCCACATCTCTTCCATTGTTTTAATGAAATGTTCTGAAATGGGTCAGGTTTAATTTTCGTTTTCTTCTTTTTTGCATGTGCCTCGTCATCCAGAGGTCGCTGGGAGCTGTCGTGGTCTTTCCCGCCCAACCTGCCTCACGACCGGATCCGCGTGGAGGAATCCCGCTGTGGCAAGTCGCAACGGCTGCACTGTAGTCGCGTGACACTGCTGGGTGGTGCCCGGCCACACCACACGGGCTCCTTCCTGTGCCGCTACCGACACAGAGCGGAACGGCAGGCGTCGGTTTACGTGTATGTGGCAGGTAAGAAGACACTTGCGCATTATTTGGGCAGTTTTAGGGGTCACACAAATGCAGCGTCATTTCGTAAGAGTGACAACCGGGGGCGGAGCAAGAGAGTCGCGATAACGCGAGGGCTACTCAATTGTTGCTAACTCAGCGACATTTGGCTACCTTTCCAAACTCTCTCTCTCCTCTTTTTTTTGTTCCTGTCACACTATAATTTAAAAATATCACATTACATGTGACATGTCACGTTTTAATATGATAATTTTCACATTATAATGTGAAAATCCCGTTTTCACATGTTAACCATCACATTTTGCAGGAACATAAGTTTGACTTCCGCATTTGGGAATACAAAACGGAGCAATTCCTTCCAGTTCAGGTCAATGGCAGAGCCCAATGTAGGTGTGTGTGTGTGTGTGTGTGTGTGTGTGTGTGTGTGTGTGTGTGTGTGTGTGTGTGTGTGTGTGTGTGTGTGTGTGTGCCTACTTTTTAAATCAGAGATATACTGTTTTCACAACTATGTGGTATACTGTATTAAACGGCAGAGTCTCAGAAACGCTA
>NW_017806150.1:356939-362285 GCF_001891065.2 Hippocampus comes
TGTGTGTGTGTGTGTGTGTGTGTGTGTGTGTGTGTGTGTGTGCCTACTTTTTAAATCAGAGATATTTTTGAATACTTGGAAACTTTATAAATTTATTTCTTTATTTTCCACGATTATACAAGAATACTGTAATTAGGTAGCTCGAAAGTCTGCATTATAAAACAAACAAAAAAAGCACTCTGCCAGTGACTTGAACTGAAAGGAGTTTGTTGGTGTTGGTTCGCTGATTGCTGAATTCAAACTTATCACGCTTCTGCCAATCACACACAAGCAAACTGCAATTGGCTAACGACCACTCCAGATTGTATTCCGCTTCTTTCAAAATGACGCATATCACTGGGAGAAGCTACTTTTAAAACGGCTCCGTCTGACCCGCGCCGCAACAGCAGGACGTTTCTAAACAGGACGTGCTAAAAACAGTCGTGCCGGTGATCTCTAAACATTTGAAGTGCAGGTTCAGCACCTTGCGCTACTCTCGATATATTTCTATTCCTATTTGTATATAAATATAATTCTTTTTTGGAGTGTAATGCGCCAGCTGTTGAAAGGCTCAAGACTGGGCAGAGTTTCCCATGCAGGGCATCGGCCTTATCTGCCCCGCTCCAGCATCCTGTGCTTGAACGGAGGAGGCCAAGGGTTGTGAAGGGTGGGCGGTGGGGGGGTGGACACTGGCTCTTGGACAAGGTATGCGTCCATTTGTGTGTGTGCGTGTGCGCGTGAGTGTCCACGCATGTGTGTGCGCCCGTGTGAGAGGATAAGATGAAGGCTGCCGCCAAAGCAAAGAGGAGGCAGAAAGTCTGCGATGATCGGCCCCTCCCTCGCCCCTGCAGAGCATCTCTGCCCTCGCGGAGGCGACGGACGCCTGAGGGTGAAGAGGGGTGGAAGGGGGGAGGCGGGGGGAAGCGTCGTCCATTACTCAGGCCTCCGCGTCTATCAAGCCCCCGAATCAAAGCGGCGGCAGTAGGAAGCCGAGCTCAGTGGGGCCGGTCCTTGGGGTACTTTTGTTTCGGGGGGCGTTCAGAGATTAGCTTTCCTTGAATAACAGCCCCGAACACACAAACAATGCGGCGCAATAATTGCCTACTAACAGTCTGCGTGTTTATTGTGTACGGCGAGTGGCCATCAGCCATCGGTGGGGAGGGAGGGGCTCAGGGGGGTTAGTGCGTTCAGTGACAACAGAGCACCGCAAGACTACACAATAGTGGAAGCAACCACCAACAGAGTACAAATAAATGCGCTAATGAGTTTGGAACGCCCCTGCTGTCTTAATGGAAAAGCGTCATTGACAACCTAACGGTTAGCATCCATAACACGTCTGTGTCAGTGTGTCTCGAATGTTCTAACTGTGGCAAGGGCGTGCAAAGGTGGGGGGAATGAGAAAGCAGGAGGGCCGAGGTTTGGGCATCCACAATGCCCATCACCCACCCTCCCATCACCCCCATTATCAAAAAAAAATGTCATAGGATACAGCCTAACATACTACGTACAACAACCGGATCCTTCCGTTTGCACATCTTCGCACCCCTTTAGTTAAACGACTGAACAGAAAGTGGGCCTGGCATAGAACTCTGTGGAACACCTTTGCTCAATGCATAGACACGTAAATGTGCATGTGCTTTCTGCTGTGTGCCATCCGGGTCCCTGATCGCCAGTATTTGGCTTTCAGACAGTCAGCAGCCATTTGTGGACCATCCAGAGATGAGCCCCGATGTTTTGTACATGAAGGAGAAGCAGCCGCTGGTCATCCCCTGCAGGGTCACTCACCCAAATGTCACCAGCACCTTGGTCAAAGTAAGTGTAAAGTTTCAAGAAGTTACGCTTGATAAGACCGAGAAAGTCTGCCATTTTGCTTGAGGCAGCCATTTTGGGGGGATTTGGGCCATTTCGAAGAGTTCTTTAAAAACGAGCTGTTAGATATATATTTTTTGCATAAATGGATACATGCTTTTTCTTTTTTCTGTTTCTTAACAAGCATTTTCCGATCGTTTTTTTTTTTTTTTTTTTTTTTTTTGGTTTTGTTTTGAAGCTGGCTGGAGACAGGACGTTAGGTCCAGAGTGCCCCGTTGGCCCCCGGCCAGCATCACTTCCCACAGCCTCACTCCTCGTCGCGATCCCGGCCGCCAACTTTTTGGCCATGATGCTTAAAACAGCTGGCAGGAGGAAGCCCAAGTCGCTTGCGGTTGGGCCACCAGCACTTGCGCCATTGTCTTAGAGCGGGCCACCTAATACGCTGGCTGGCTTGCCCATTGTTGGATGACTAAATCGGGGAGAATTTGTCAAACAAGCAGAATGCGGAGAAAGCTCGGCTTTATGATAAATGAATCCCGCAAAAAAAAAAAAATCCCAGAGTGAAATGTGTTGCGTGAGTAAAGTACCGAAATAGCCGGTTGCCTCACTCATTACGAAAGCAATTGTTCATTTTCCTTTTGATAAGTCACCCGTAGCAAACTACCACTATTCAAGTCATGATGAAGAATCGAAA
Source organism: Hippocampus comes (assembly GCF_001891065.2). NCBI lineage: Eukaryota > Metazoa > Chordata > Actinopteri > Syngnathiformes > Syngnathidae > Hippocampus > Hippocampus comes. Next base: position 359,422 of record NW_017806150.1, read on the forward strand.
GAGGAAGAGTCCATCAACCCAAAAAAAAAAAAATATTGCTTAGCAAGTGGGGAGAATTATAAATAAAGTAATTCCGCTTATAATACGGGAATTGTATTTGACTCATGCGAGCTAAAAGACAAATCCACGACTGCTCGTAAGCGCTCGGGGAATCGTTCTTAAAATAGATTCCTCGAACCCGACATGATTTCAACATCCGGAGGTTTTGTGGTGGGGGTGGAGGGGGGGGGGGGAAGTATTTTATTTTGTATTCATGTATCAATTATCAAATGTCATTTGTTTGCCAGGTTAACGGAAGGCGTTAAATCACCCCTAACTGCCATTTGCCAATCAGAAATACCGAAAAAAGTCGTTCTCGTTAAAAAAAAAAAAAAAAAAGGCAGCAAATAAGACTTTAAGTCGTCCAGTATGAACTGTGTTTGTCCTACTCTCAAACACTTGTAGCCACAAAGAGAACCGTCTAAAAATAGTTCCCATCCTTCCCTTCATCCACTGACTGTCAGAGGCCTCTGGAGTGTTTTTTTCCTGGAAGGCCTTTTTTTTTTTTTAAACTTCGCTCAATACAACAATACCCTCGAGGCCCACCCCACCCGCTTCGCGCTAAGGCTGTGAAAGTGACGCGCCCCCTCCCCTCCCACCCTTCCACCACCCCCTAGTCCGAACCATCCTCATATCCTGTAGTAACAGGATGCGAGGAGATGGACCCGTAGTCACGTTTCCCATATCCTGACTCCTCGGATGTCTCGGCCGCCCTCCCGCGTTCTCTTACCCACCTTGGCCAGCCGCGTTAGGTAAGAGGGGCAAAGAGGGCGAACAAAAGCTTTGGAAAAGGGTCACCTCGCTCTTACCTGCTCCCCCGAGAGAGGGTGGGAGGCTTTTTTCGCCGCGACGGGTAAACATTTCCTTGCCGTGGCCTCAAAGAACACAACAAGGGGTTACGCAAGGATTTAGGCAACATGACAAGAACGCAGAATCCAGAGCCCGCCAGGATTCATCAGCATCTGGATGGAGGTTTTCCTCTCAGGAATTATTGCGTGACCGGAAATTGGAGTCCAAAAATACCGCAGGTCATTTTGTGTCCACTTCAAAAATGGATTGGAAGGGCTGAGAAACACATGCCCAAGACTGCCAAATGACATTTTGGCCAATCAGAAGACCGAAGAGAGCCAATTGGGGAAAATGATCTTCAGTTGCCAAGCGAAAATCTAAAATCGAAAGATTCTCCTTCCTCTGGGTTTAAAATTTTGCGATTTTTTTTTTTTTCTTTCTAATGTGCAATTTATTTATTCATGTGTTTATTTCCCGGCAGTTCCCCAACCACAGCTTGAGTCCCGACCAGAGGAACATCGTGTGGAGCACCAGGCGGGGCTTCACCATCCGGACTCCCACCTTCTTCTACATCGGCCTCTTCTTCTGCCAGACCCTCGTCGACGGCGTGGCGCACAAGTCGCGCATCTACATCGTCCACCGGCCAGGTCCGCTGACTCCACCATAAAGCACCAAGACGCCTTTTGCGTTTCTTCCGACAAGTCACCTTTCTCCTTCTTCCTGTGTGTCGTCTTAGTAAGTAACATCTTGGACGTGTATCTGAACAGCAGCGGTCCCGTGCAGGCCTTAAAGGGGGAGAGGCTGGTGCTCAACTGCACCGCCACCGGAGAACTGAACACCAGGGTCAACATCTCATGGGACTACCCTGGAAAGGTATTTCAGCCACGCCGTCGTCATTAATTCACAATACTGAATAGTTTGGAGAACATTTCGGGACAAGTAGTAAATTAGAGAAAGAGAAAAAAAATCACTCTGGAACCTGTTAACCCAAAACTGGGTGGACATGTTTAGTATGACAAGATGCATGAAAAAGTCTCACGATGGCTGAAATTAAACAGAAAGTCGGCCATTTTGTGTTAGCGTTGGGGTTAGGGGTGAGGTTGGGGTTGGGGTTTGGGTTAGGAGGTGAGGTGACATGAAATCTGGTGGACTTATCTATCGTAACAAGACCCACAAAAAAGTTTCAAGAACCCTTGCCTGAAATTGAACATGAAGTCAGACATTTTGGGTTAGCGTTGGGGTTAGGGTTTAAGGTTGGGGTTTGGTTTAGGAGGTTAGGATGAAGTGACATGAAATCTGGTTATCTATCATAACAAAATGCACAACAAAATTTCAAAAAGCCTGATCTGAAATTGAACAGTCAGTCAGTCATTTTGGGTTAGCGTTGGGGTTTGGGGTAAGGTTGGTTTGGGTTAGGAGGTGAGGTGACATGAAATCTGGTGGACTCATCTACCATAACAAGACCCACAAAAAAGTTTTGAGAACCCTTGCCTGAAATTGAACAGGAGGTCAGCCATTTTGGATTAGCATTGGGGTTTGGGGTAAGGTTAGGTTGGGGTTTAGGTTAGGAGGTTAGGTGACATGAAATCTGGTGGAGTCATCTACCAGAACAAGACCCACAAAAAAGTTTCATGAACCCTCGCCTAAAATTGAATAGGAAGCCAGCCATTTTGCTTTGAAACAGCTTATTTGGGTCAATTCCAGGACGAGTAAAAGTTTTCGGGAAAAATGTAGCACCTCGACGCCAGTTAAACTATTCGCCACAAAGTCTCTCGAAACAGGACACACTAAAAAGTTCTTTAGGACACTTGCCATTTTGGTTGAAGTCCAGGGCTCGTCGTGCTCCTTTGGTGCATTTCTTGCCGGCATTCCGAACGTCGTTTCCCTGTTTTGCAGACGAGCAACAGCGGCTCCACGTCCAAGCGTCTGCTCAAGCACAGAACGCACATGTTGTTCTACAACATCCTGACCATCCCCAAGCTGCGGCGCTCCGACCGCGGCCTGTACACGTGTCGCGTCAGCAGCGGCAACAAAAC
>NW_017806150.1:370619-381196 GCF_001891065.2 Hippocampus comes
GCCTTTTTTTTTTTTTAAACTTCGCTCAATACAACAATACCCTCGAGGCCCACCCCACCCGCTTCGCGCTAAGGCTGTGAAAGTGACGCGCCCCCTCCCCTCCCACCCTTCCACCACCCCCTAGTCCGAACCATCCTCATATCCTGTAGTAACAGGATGCGAGGAGATGGACCCGTAGTCACGTTTCCCATATCCTGACTCCTCGGATGTCTCGGCCGCCCTCCCGCGTTCTCTTACCCACCTTGGCCAGCCGCGTTAGGTAAGAGGGGCAAAGAGGGCGAACAAAAGCTTTGGAAAAGGGTCACCTCGCTCTTACCTGCTCCCCCGAGAGAGGGTGGGAGGCTTTTTTCGCCGCGACGGGTAAACATTTCCTTGCCGTGGCCTCAAAGAACACAACAAGGGGTTACGCAAGGATTTAGGCAACATGACAAGAACGCAGAATCCAGAGCCCGCCAGGATTCATCAGCATCTGGATGGAGGTTTTCCTCTCAGGAATTATTGCGTGACCGGAAATTGGAGTCCAAAAATACCGCAGGTCATTTTGTGTCCACTTCAAAAATGGATTGGAAGGGCTGAGAAACACATGCCCAAGACTGGCAAATGACATTTTGGCCAATCAGAAGACCGAAGAGAGCCAATTGGGGAAAATGATCTTCAGTTGCCAAGCGAAAATCTAAAATCGAAAGATTCTCCTTCCTCTGGGTTTAAAAAAAAAAATAAAAAGCTTTCAAATTTTGCTGTTTTTTTTTTTTTTTCTTTTTCTAATGTGCAATTTATTTATTCATGTGTTTATTTCCCGGCAGTTCCCCAACCACAGCTTGAGTCCCGACCAGAGGAACATCGTGTGGAGCACCAGGCGGGGCTTCACCATCCGGACTCCCACCTTCTTCTACATCGGCCTCTTCTTCTGCCAGACCCTCGTCGACGGCGTGGCGCACAAGTCGCGCATCTACATCGTCCACCGGCCAGGTCCGCTGACTCCACCATAAAGCACCAAGACGCCTTTTGCGTTTCTTCCGACAAGTCACCTTTCTCCTTCTTTCTGTGTGTCGTCTTAGTGAGTAACATCTTGGACGTGTATCTGAACAGCAGCGGTCCCGTGCAGGCCTTAAAGGGGGAGAGGCTGGTGCTCAACTGCACCGCCACCGGAGAACTGAACACCAGGGTCAACATCTCATGGGACTACCCTGGAAAGGTATTTCAGCCACGCCGTCGTCATTAATTCACAATACTGAATAGTTTGGAGAACATTTCGGGACAAGTAGTAAATTAGAGAAAGAGAAAAAAAATCACTCTGGAACCTGGTAACGCAAAACTGGGTGGACATGTTTAGTATGACAAGATCCATGAAAAGGTCTCACGATGGCTGAACTTAAACAGAAAGTCGGCCATTTTGTGTTAGCGTTGGGGTTAGGGGTGAGGTTGGGGTTGGGGTTTGGGTTAGGAGGTGAGGTGACATGAAATCTGGTGGACTTATCTATCGTAACAAGACCCACAAAAAAGTTTCAAGTTTGGAGAACATTTCGGGACAAGTAGTAAATTAGAGAAAGAGAAAAAAAATCACTCTGGAACCTGGTAACGCAAAACTGGGTGGACATGTTTAGTATGACAAGATCCATGAAAAGGTCTCACGATGGCTGAACTTAAACAGAAAGTCGGCCATTTTGTGTTAGCGTTGGGGTTAGGGCTGAGGTTGGGGTTGGGGTTTGGGTTCGGAGGTTAGGTGACATGAAATCCGGTGGACTTATCTATCGTAACAAGACCCACAAAAAAGTTTCAAGAACCCTTGCCTGAAATTGAACATGAAGTCAGACATTTTGGGTTAGCATTGGGGTTAGGGTTTAAGGTTGGGGTTTGGTTTAGGAGGTTAGGATGAAGTGACATGAAATCTGGTTATCTATCATAACAAAATGCACAACAAAATTTCAAAAAGCCTGATCTGAAATTGAACAGTCAGTCAGTCATTTTGGGTTAGCGTTGGGGTTTGGGGTAAGGTTGGTTTGGGTTAGGAGGTGAGGTGACATGAAATCTGGTGGACTCATCTACCATAACAAGACCCACAAAAAAGTTTTGAGAACCCTTGCCTGAAATTGAACAGGAGGTCAGCCATTTTGGATTAGCATTGGGGTTTGGGGTAAGGTTAGGTTGGGGTTTAGGTTAGGAGGTTAGGTGACATGAAATCTGGTGGAGTCATCTACCAGAACAAGACCCACAAAAAAGTTTCATGAACCCTCGCCTAAAATTGAATAGGAAGCCAGCCATTTTGCTTTGAAACAGCTTATTTGGGTCAATTCCAGGACGAGTAAAAGTTTTCGGGAAAAATGTAGCACCTCGACGCCAGTTAAACTATTCGCCACAAAGTCTCTCGAAACAGGACACACTAAAAAGTTCTTTAGGACACTTGCCATTTTGGTTGAAGTCCAGGGCTCGTCGTGCTCCTTTGGTGCATTTCTTGCCGGCATTCCGAACGTCGTTTGTCTGTTTTGCAGACAAGCAACAGCGGCTCCACGTCCAAGCGTCTGCTCAAGCACAGAACGCACATGTTGTTCTACAACATCCTGACCATCCCCAAGCTGCGGCGCTCCGACCGCGGCCTGTACACGTGTCGCGTCAGCAGCGGCAACAAAACTAAACAGCAGAAAGTTACCGTCACCGTCTACGGTAAGCAAGTCGCGATGTCACGGAAGTTTTATGACCAAGCCGGACATTTCTCGCTTACGGTGTCTCCCCAGATCGTCCCTTCATTCGATTGAAGCCCAGACGAGGGTCCGTCATGGAGGTCCAAGCGGGTCAAAAGGCCTACCGAATTTCACCCAAACTCCGAGCGTTCCCGGCGCCCGAAGTCATCTGGTAAGACATTAATTTTGACCCCCGGAAAAAAAAAAAATCTTCAAGAACCCCGATATAAAAGTCCCACGTGGTCCCGCAGGTTGAAGGACGGCATGTTGGCAGCCGAGCAGTGCTCCCGCTACCACCTCGACGGCCATTCGCTGGTCATCCGCGACGTGGCGGAGGAGGATGCTGGGAAATATACCGTGCGCGTACGCATCCAGGAGCACGGACTCTACCAGAACCTCACGCTGATCCTCGTGGTCAACGGTAAGACATTTCACATTCGGCATATCCCGATACAGAGTCCCGATCCAATACCTCGAGAGCGTGCGTCCGATTTTTCTCAAATTAATATCGAAATATTCATACAGGGGTGGTACAGTGTGCGACTGGTTAGCACATCGGCCTCACAGTGCAGCGGTGCAGGGTTCAATGCGGAGTTTGCATGTTCACCCCGTGCCCGCGTGGGTTTTCTCCGGGTACTCCGGTTTCCTCCCACATTCCAAAAACAAACATGGCGGGTTCATGGAACGCAGGTTGAAAATGTTGGTCTCCCAAATGTGCTGTTTTGATGTTTAGTCATGTTTGCGATCTCTCTGTGTGATCCCAGTGAGCCCCCAGATCGCCGAGAAAGCCGTGTCGTCGCAGAGCGCGGCCGCCGTGCCGCGGGGGAGCCGGCAGTCCGTGCACTGCACGTCCCACGGCGTCCCCGCGCCGCACGTCCACTGGCTGTGGCACCCGTGTCCGCCCAAAGGCCTGTGAGTACGCCCCCGCGCACCAGCGCCAAGCTCGCTTTGCGTCACGGCACCGCCGCCGCGCCAGTCGAAAGCTCGCCCACGCGTTCTATGGTTATCGGCGCACTGAAGCCGCGGACTTTTGGACTTTAGCCGTATTGACTGACTTGGTGAATTTTCGGGCTGATCTTATTTCGCCCTGACTGTAACTTTCAAGATAGCGACCTTTCAAACGTTTTTTTTTTCCCCCCAGTGACTTTCAACTCAGATTTTTAATTTTTTTTTTATCCCAAACCAATTGATGATTTAAGGTGGATTTTTGTCCTCCCTTTCCTTTTTTAGATTTTAAGATTTTTTTTTTTCACCCAACTGACTTTTAAAGTGAAATATTTTTGGGTCCTTTTTTTTTCCATCCATCCATCTTCTGATGTGTGCGCCAAGTTTCATGTTTGTGCAAATGTCAATGCCATCTAAATCCGCATAATTTTTCATGGCAAACACGTCTTTCTGTAATATGGCTGCCGATGGGGGCGGGGGGTTTTTTTTTTTTTTTTTTCTTTTTGAGGCAGTGATTTCTGCTGAGGTGTTTGTTTTTTTTTTCACTTTTAAGGTGGATTTTTTTTTCCGTCACCGTGACTTTTAAGATGGATTTTTGTTTGCCATGAATTCCCCCCCCCCTAAAAATTTGTTTTTTAATTCTGTGACTTCAAGGTGGAATTTTTTTTATCTGAACCAACTGTTGACTTTTAAATCGAAATATTTTTTCCCCCCTTAATTTCACCTTTTAGGTAGATTTGTAATAAATTTAAGGGGGATTTCATTTTTTGTTTTTTGTTCCTCTCAAAATGACTTTTTAGCTCTAAAATAGATTTTTTTCATCACTGTAAATTTGAGGGTGGAGTCTCTCTCTCTTTTTTTTTTTTTTTTTTTTTTTTTGCCTTTTGGTTTTTAAGATGGATTTATTTCCCCCTTACTTTGACTTTTAAAAGTGTTCCCCCCTTGCTTTCTTTTTTGACATTTTAAAGGGGGACTTTTTTTTTTCTCTCGCTCACCCTGACTTTGTGAGACTTGCGCGTTGGATTTTTTTTTTTTGCCCCTCACTGTGACTTTTTTGAATGTAGATTCTTCGTGTGTGTGTGTGATTGGACTGTGACATTTCGAGCACGTTTCTCCACTTTCGCCACATCTCCATGCACATACAATACTGTGATGTCACAGTACAACAGAAGTTACCCGTCAGTCCTTTCGGCTGTTGCTGTTGTGTGGGTGTGTGCGCGTGTGTGCGCGCATTGTGTGATTGTGTAAACAAGACATGTTTTGTCTATTTCAGCATGTGTCCAGACACTGTTTCCTTCTTGTAACCAGAACAGATGCCTTTGAGGGCCTTTCATGTGTGTGTGTGTGTGTGTGTGTGTGTGTGTGTGTGTGTGTGTGTGTGTGTGTGTGTGTGTGTGTGTGTGTGTAAAAAAAATCACTGTCAAAATTTCCACGTACGCTGTGTGTGTGCGCGCGCGCGCTTGTGTGTTTCATTGTGTGCAACTTTCCCCCTCCCTTTTTCTCTCTTTAATGTCTTTCTTTTTCAGCTATACATTTCATGCTAAGCGTGCATGTTTTGCGTGTGCATGGTGCATTCACAGACACACAGCACATGTGAGACTTGAAAGGAGAGAGAGAGGAAAACGCGCGCGCACACACACACGCTCAAACACACACACACACACACACACACACACACACACACACACACACACACACTTGAAAAGAGGGCAGTTCCGTGCTCTCCGGCACGATTTGTTGCCTTCCAAATCAAACGGCGATGATTTAATGAATTTCCTGCGCAGGACGCAGGGTGAGAGGCCTGTTTATTATTGTGATTGCACACCACATCCTCTGATGCTTTTTCTTATATCTGACACACACACACACACACACACACACACACACACACACTTGGCAAGAACAGACAGAGTGGTTGTCTGGGGTCAAAGACGTATTGTGTAGCTCGCGAGCGCGCCACAGAGGTTAAGTGTTACCTGAGAGCGAGGGCGCCCGTGACATCATCGAAATACTCAAACTTTGACCCCCGGTGCTCGTGAACGCCTCGCCGCCTTCCAAAAGCGTCTCAAATTGTTTCTCGCGTGTACCTGTAAGCCGTGATTTTTCATCTGATGCAAAGCGGCGCCGTGATTCCTGATGAGATATGCGCGATGTTGTTTGTCTGCATGTGTTGCTCCGCCTTTTGTGCTCCAATAGCCGTTGCACCAAGTGTCATAACTGCCGCAACCCCGATGCTAGTTTCGTTCGCCTATCTTTGGCCTGTTTTCATTGTGAGCTAGTGTTCAGCCCGTGGACTTTTGTAAGTTGACATATTTCCGTTTGCCTGACTTAAAGTGGACGCCTCATTGCTCGCAACTGAAGACCAAATATTGGCCAATCGATGGCTCATGAAAAAGACTCAAGTCGAGGTACCCCAACATGTCAGACACGCCTATAAAGGCTTTCGTTATTGTAGTAATTTGTCACATTATCTAAGATATGACCCACCCAGCCTGCCAAATAGTGAGCCCACACTTACAAGTCACTTAACAGCACGTGGTTAGCTAATGTGTTTGTAAAATTATTGCTTTTACGACCCCTTTTTAACGGTACGTTTGCAAAAAACTCTTAGGTCTTGCTAAATGGGGAGCCCAGGCTTGCAAGACACTAAACATCTAGCGCTGCAAATATTGACATTTTCACAAAGCACTTTATAATTGTACCTTTTGTAAAAGCACTCTCGGGTCTTGCCAAATAGTGAACCTCTACTTGTAAACGTGAAAAACGGATTTCTAAGTGAGTTCTTAACCATATCATTGACTTTAAATTCAAGAACCCTTTATAATGATACCTTTGCAGACACTCTGTCGGCTCTTGCCAAATAGTGAGCCTTCACATGCAAACCATTCGAAATCGCTTCTCGACGATTGACGGCATTTTTCCTCATACCATTTCTAACTCGTTGATGAGTCATTTACACTGCTACATTTGCAGAAAGACTGTTGCCAAATAGTGATCCCACACGTTCAGGTCACTGTTTGTAAATAAATGTGCTGCCTGTGCTGGATCCTCACTGGGCCTCACTTGTCCTTCCGCAGCCTGGCTGCACTGCAAGCTTGACGCCGAGCCAGAGTAGGCCCGGCGTGCTCAACGGGCCGGGCCGGGTACGCCGGGCCCAGGAGCTGCTCTCTTTCGGGCTGGGGTCCCCACTCGTAGCGGGGTCCGCCGGCGCTGGTCCGAACCATGGGAATCGCAGCGCTTCTTATCAGGCCCGGGCAGGAGGCGCGTTGGGCTTCCTGTTCGAAAATCAGAGCGCTTTTCCTCTCGTTGTTTGGCTTCCTCTCCCGACGCGAGACGCTTCCCAGCAGCGTGATTGTCCCCTTCGTCTTCAAACGTGGCACAGGGCTGCTTCCGAAAGACTTGATCTATTCTTGAGACGCCCCCCTCCCCACTGCCCCCCCCCCCACACACACACCAACACCTTCCCACAAGCAGAACTCTACTGCTGTCCCCCATCACCAATGCGTGCGCGCACACACGCACACACACACACACACACACACACACACACACACACTACTTAAAACAATACTTACAAAAACCTATGGCTATTTATTGGGCATTAAGATGGAATTTCAGGATGAGCCTAAAATGCTCTAGAACCTTGACAGGCAAATTTAATTTAATTTTCGGCAAGGTTTTGAATGGCAAACAGGTGTTTGATTGATTCCCCAATTCTTCCCTTTTTTTTTTTTACCTGATCCTTAGTTGCCCCCACCAAAAAAAAAAAAAAAAAAAATCTGCAAATGACATTTTTTTTCATTGCAATTATAATGAATGCCAACACTGAAATAGAGAACAGCAATTTATGCAAAAAAAAAAAAAAAGGACTGAAACATTCAAAAGTTTAGATGGGGTCAAATGAAATTCACATGCCAAGGTTCGAGTGCATTTTAGGTTCACCCCAAAAGCTGAAAAAAATCCATTTTTATTTTTATTTTTTTTTTTGTGTAAATCGTGTTCTCCTTTGGATCCCCGCATCCTCCGTGGAAGATGTCTTCCTGCCTTGGCTTGTTGCGTTGGACTGGACTGGCAATGCTGCTGAGCAGTGGAGCCCCAGCAGCGCGCAACACTGATCTGAGACAAAAATTATTCACACACACACACACACACACACACACAGTGCGCAACACTGATCTGAGACAAAAATTATACACGCACACACGTGCACACACACACACATCTATATATATATATGAAGACCCCTGCTTCAATATTTATTTATTTCCTCCATGCTACAGCAAGAAATCCAACCAAGCGAAGAAAAAAGTGGACACAAGGTTTTATAGTTCTCTGATGGAAAAAAAAAAAAAAAAAGACTGACGCCTACCATGTAGGAAGTCTGCCGAGAGAGTGTCAATGATGTTGCTTTTCTAACAGCCCCGGTTGTCTGTGTGTTGGAAACGGCAATGAGCCATTTGCATGTCGGACAATCAGGGCCACACAGATTTAAAAAAAAAAAAAAAATTCCCCCTCTCTTATGACCATGAAATAAGAGAAAATAAAATATGCTGTATATGTCCATATATGTATGTATGTACAGTGTGTATGTATATATGTACATATCTATGTACGTATATATATCTACACATACAAAGATATGTATGTATATATTGTATGTACACAATACGTATATATGTATACACGGAGGTATATACGGATGTATATCCGTACATATATGTACGGGCATGCGTATGTATGGAATGTAATGTAATATAACTAAAATATCATATGAGAAATATATTTTTAAAAATTAGTATTTGTAATAGCGCCACTTTATTTCATTTTTTTCGTACTTTTGTTCCCATCCACGTGGCCCTAATTGTCTGTCATCCACTTGACGTGTAAGCGTGTGTGTACGTGGTGAGCGTTTTGTATACGTGCGTGTCTGCCATTCCGCGGGTGCGATCGTCCCCTTTGTATCAAGATGTTCTACGAGTAATATATGAAGCTAATATTTAATAATTTTATACGACTAACTTCCGTATGACTCCCCTAAAAATGACAAGATTTGTATGACTCTGTTTATGCATCTTGGTTTTTGCAATTGTTTGTATCAGTTGTTGATGTGTTGTTTGTTTGTTTTTTGTTTTTTTTGCATTAAACTTGGCTTGTATTTCCGTGTTGTTGTTGTTTCAAATGTCTGGCGTTATTTCGGGCTGCAGACGGAGAACAGTTAAGTGTAGTTAGTCAGCGCTCTCACACACACACACACGCACACACACACATACTGGGTGGCTGTGGAGTGATTGTTGCTCGTCCACTCGTCTCTCTGTGTGACTAACAAACCTTTCTTGCCACATCTCACACTTTGATTTCCATTTGGAGCGAGAGTACTGGGAGATGCGTGTGTATGTGCGTGCGTGCGAGTGTGTGTGTGTGTGTGTGCGCGCGTGTCACGCACAGGGAGGGACGCACACAATGTACACTTGAAGAGGAAGCGCAATCAGAGGAAAAGACTGGAACACACCTCAGGGACGGGAAGATGAGATTGATACACAGTGAGCACGAGCTAGAGAGATGCAGTTGATAGATGGATAGATAGCGATAGCAGATGGATGGATGGACAGAGAGAGAACGATAGATGGATCGATCGATTGATCAATAGAGTAATACGGTAGATCAAACTCGGTCCTCGTGGGCTGGTTTTCCTGCGTGTTTTTATCGCTCCCTGCCGTAACATACCGAATTCAAATGTTTCGGGGTCTTTAACGACCTTGTTCAGAGCTTGCTGATGAGCTGATTTTATATCATAAGGCATTTAAAAACAACAAACATAAAAATGATCATGTATAGAAAGGTGTTTAAAAGAGAGAGGAATAAAACGTCGAGTAAGATTTTATCTTACTTTTTAAAGGACCACGTATGGTAAGGCTTTTATTTAACAAGCATGTATCGTAAGTTTTTTTTTAAACGACCATGTATCGTAAAGTGTTTTTTTTCTTGTCCATGTGTACTAGTAAAGCGCATGAAAGAATGAAAAAAAACGTCTCGTCATTTTTTTTAAACTCTGTTTTAAGGCATTTTTTTAATGACCGTGTACAGTAAGGTATTTAAAAAAAAACTATAAAATCGTCATGTATAGTACGGCATTAAAACGAATTGCACACACACACACACACACACACACACACACACACACACAAAAACAACAACAAGCATGTCTAGGAAGACTTCTCGTGTATCGTAATATGTGCACACAGTAAATATATGTATGTACAGCTGCTGAATGACGTCATCCCAGCTGAGCGTCCTCCTGTTCTTCTTCCTCACTGAAGGTGCGCTCCTCCGACATCCTCTTCTGGCTGGACCCCCTTGAACGAGGGGCTCCCCGCCACGTCCACACACAACCACATCCTGAGTATGACCCGCAACCAGGAAGTACTTCAGGGGAAGACCAAGGTGGAAAAATGACACGCCGTAATCATCACACATGTTAATGTCGTCGTTTAATGAATGATTTGCGCCCGTGTGTGTTTCTTGTTGTCTGTTAGACGGTCGGCGTGGTCACAGTGGCCCGGGCTCTGGTGTCAGGTGTGTTCCGTTGCGTGGCATCCAACTCCGTGGGACTGGACCACCTGGACATCCATTTCTTCGTCACCGGTAACCCCATTAACACACACACACACACACACACACACACACACACAAACGTCAAATAGAAAGAACAAACCATAAAATAACCGGTAACAGGTGACGATGTCACCTGTTGCTAGGCAGAATTTATGGAGAAGGGGACGTCATCAAGAGGCACGATTTTATCACATAGGCATTGAGTTGAACTCCATATTCAATATAAAATAAGTGATTTATGAAGGGTGAGGATCACAGTGCGTGGGGTATGAGGTCGATGTAATTCCACTGTAAACTTGAGCGAAACAGGAAGCCGTGGGCTCTTATCATTCCACTTTCCCC
>NW_017806150.1:381220-389322 GCF_001891065.2 Hippocampus comes
CCTCGTCACTCTGTCCCGCGCGGCGCATTTCCTTGGACTGGCAGCTCGTCTTTATTTCGGGAGGCCTCGGGGTGTTCGGGTAAGATAAACACAATCCGCCATCAGGAAGCTCTCGAGCCGTTTCCACGGGAAGTTTCAAAGGGCTAAAGTAAATAGAAAGATCTTTTCTCGCCGTCTTCGCGCTGGCCACAACAGACGTGGCGACATCAAAAAGGTGGTCGGAATGGCGGCGGGCTCGCCACCTTGGTCGGACGCGTCACCAGCTTTCGCCAATAGCCTTGAATGACGATTATTTTTAGCCTCCTTCACCGACATCGTTGCAATGTGGTCAAAAGGTGGTTTGGCGAAAAGATGCTCTGCTACGTCAGCTAAATTGCTTCGGTGTGAGACCCAACGCTGACCGCGATTGACATTTCAACGACTAAGTTTACCTAAAGAAAGATGGTTTAAATATTCGGATTTAGTTATCATGATTACTGAAGGACAGACTAATTAATTGGGTCTATTTCACTGGTGTCAAACTCAAAGCCCGGGGGGCCAGATCCGGCATGCCAGGTCATTTTATGAGGCCCGCGAAAGCAAATCATGTGTGTCAACTTGCTAAAATCTGAACCACAATGTCAAATTGTCATGTGTAAAATAATAACGTTGAGATTTTGCAATAATTTTGTTACCCCGATTACACTCACTTGAACAATAATTGAACAAACTATTATAATTGACTTGACTGATTTAAAAACTAGTAATCTATTAATTTGTTGTGTACAAGTAATAATTTTGTGGTTTCACTGTCATAACGGCCCTCCTAATTGGCCCGCGACTAAAATGAGTTTGAGACCCCTGCTCTGTTCCTTTAATGAAACAAATCCTCTTTTGACGCTGAAGTTTTATACCAGGCTAGCTGTGCCCCGCATACCATTTGGGAGTACACTACCACACTTTCAAAATCACTTTATATGTATCTCGTCAGACATTCCAGGAGGCTTCGCCGTGAGTCAGCATGAAGACCCCAGAGAAGGCGGAGATCTGCACCTCACCTGCAGCGCCAACAAGCACCTGTACGGCAGCTTGTCGTGGCGCCGCCTCCACCCCGCCGGCGGTGGCGGGGGCACCGGCTGGGGCGGGCGCACTTTCCTGCACGGGCACTCGTCCATAGGGGACTTCTCGCGCTCTCTGCGGTTGTCGCTGAGCAACCTGAGCACCCAGGACTCGGGCCCCTACATGTGCGCCGCCCACCACCGCCTCACTGGGCAGGAGGCCCACCTGGTGGTGCAGGTGAGGGTCTCAGGTGAGTCACTTCTGGATTCTTATCATTGGACTGAGAGACCTTTCGGTTGCATTAACTGGGAAACGGTTTCGATCTTGGAGTGCCGAACCATGAGGAAATCAAAATGGCCTCCTCAGCACTGCCTTATTTCTGGACATCCTGATGTCTTTGTGCATGTATGCCGCAAACAAACAAACAGTCACTCTCACGGAGTTGCGGCTGTTTGGGAGTTCGGGTCCCCTCGGCTTCCTGAGGCCCCACCCTGCCTTTGCTCAGCACCTCTTTCACGTGGGAATGGGCTCTCATCTGGAGGAAGAGCACACAATGGCACTTCCCACAATGCCACATTTACAGCCCCCCGCGCTGGGCCGCGGGAACAATCAGCCAATCAGACACTGTCAGGCCCCGGGCCCCCGCTCGGACAATCATCAATTGTTGTCCGGGAGGAAGATCGGGGAAACAACAATCAGTCGCCTCGCTTAAGTGACTTTGCTTCATGTCTGCGGACTACTGCTCGCTTGAACAATCAGCGCCCGACACGTCCACTTCCTTCGTTCGGGACCCCCGCTCGGGGAATCACTACCCGCACACAGTGGGTAACCAGTGAGGGGCGGGAAAAAAAAAGTCCACTTCCTTTAGCTTAATTCTAAAGTAAGAAGTGAGCAGAATAGTTTGGTTGTTGGTGTCGGCGGCATTTGTTGTTTTGATGCAACCAGTTCTTTCTTGACTACACGATATACTGCTGTGTACATACAATTTGAGGTTTTATCGAGTATAGAGTACAGGCGGACGCCTATTAGCAGCAAAAGGAACTGTGATATCTCTATTCTATCAAGTTAGGCACAGCATTTTGAGGGGATTTCAATTTAGCGATAGCATATACGTGTCTGTATTTATGGCGGGCGTCTTAAGACTTGCCTGCACTGCCCCCTGGTGGCTACAAAGTGTGTTATGAGTCCCCAACCATTGCACCAAACCACGTTGAAACAGATTTTTTTATTTTTTAACTGATCATCAGAGTCTGAAAGCATTTCATTTTGAATATCGCGTGCATCTGCTTGCGCCTGTGTCCAAGGTGAGGTAAGAGCGAAATTTGGGTTTGGGTTATGGAAGACAAGGATGAATTTAGGGGTGAGGAAGGGGAGGTTCGATTTGCATCCATATGTAACACTGCCTCTCTTTTTCCGGTCAGTCCTGGAGCCTGCCGTGCTGCTCAACAATTTGACGGATTGGACAGTGAACGTTAGCAGCTCGGTGACCCTCCGCTGTCCCACCAAGGGCGTCCCGCGTCCGACTGTCACCTGGTACAAGAACAAATGCGTTCTGTCGGCCGGATCTGGTAAAACAAATCAAGAATAAATCATCACATGATGTTGAAATGCGGTTCTTTTCTTTACTTTTGATTTCCAAATCATCCGCAGGTATCGCCGTATCCCCGGAAGAGGACTCCCTCCATATCGACCGCATCACCGTGGAGGACCAAGGCTTGTACACATGCCGGGCCAGCAACCAAAAGGGGTCTGCGGAGAGCTCCGCCTACATTTGGGTCAATGGTAAGCACTCACCGTTTTTCTATTCGATACAGAGCAGTTTGCTTCAGTCGCCAAATGAACACGTTCACGTCAGGTGCAGCCGAAAGTCCGTCGATGGAGATTCCGACTCTGGCGTGCACGTGCGTGGTGGCCACTTTCCTTTGGCTTCTCCTGACGCTCCTGATTCGAAAACTACGACAGGTGAGGGGGGGACAAGCTGAAAGAAATGTTCCAACTCAAAGCCCCCCTCTGCCTTTTTGATCACTCGTTACCTCCCTTGTGCAGCCTGACAACTCCCAGAACAAAGCCGAGTACCTGTCCATCATACTGGACGCGGGAGACGGCCCCGCGGAGCAGCGATGCGAGCGACTCCAGTATGATCCCAACCGGTGGGAGTTCCCTCGAGAGGGTCTCAAATTAGGTACGGGCGCGGCTTATCGATAAAAACTAAACGTCTTGATTTCTCTTGTTTGCTTGCTTCCAGGAATGTTAAGCAGAGGATGTATTAAGATGGCATCGGCGATACGCCGACTTTCTCATAGTTCTTATCAAATGATCATTCGGGAGGGACTCTCGTTCCATTAATCAGAGGTTGTATTGTCTCGGGGCCGGCTAATTAAGAGAGCAGCGCTCGGGTGTTTACTGACACTAATCAGCCCGCAAAGGGTGGTGTTCAGTCCAATGTTCTCCTGATGAGGTCCAAAGTTTCGTCTTATCAGACGCTCACTTTACAGGATGGGCGAGAATAAGTGTCATGTCCCTTCCGCCCATCCAGGCAAGAATTTGGGTCGCGGAGCCTTTGGGAAAGTGGTGCAGGCGTCGGCGTTTGGGATGGGCAACGCTTCAGGCTGCAGGACGGTTGCCGTTAAGATGCTCAAAGGTTCAAAACAGCTTTTGCAAGTTCTACAATCCATTCAATTGTATTTATTTATTTTTTTAAACACTTTATTTTCCCCTCCCATCCACCAGAGGGCGCCACAGTCAGCGAGCACAAAGCCCTGATGACCGAACTGAAAATCCTCAACTATATCGGACACCATCTCAATGTTGTGAACCTACTGGGAGCTTGCACCAAGCCGGGAGGTTTGTGGATGATCGTGATGACATACTGGACAAGGGGTAGATTGAGATTTAGATTTAGTTTTAGGTTGAGTGTTAGTATTCAGATTTTGATTAAGATTCCATGCTCAGCTTTATGTTTAGGTTCAATTTGGGGGGGCTGGGATTTGGATTGTAGTTAGGGTTAGGAACCAGGAAGTGGTGTTGGGGTTTTGGGATCAGAGCTGAGATTCAAAATTGCGGTTTGAGTTCAGATTGGGACAAGGGTTAGCATTTGACATGGGGTTAAAATTCTGGTTGGCTTTAGGTGTAGGATTGGGATACGGGCTAGTGCTGAGTTAAGGGGTAGGTTTCGGATTTTGCTGGTTTTGGATTTGGGTTGTGGTTATGTTTCAGATTTTGATCAGGATTAGGGTTGCGATTTAGATTTGGGCAAGGCTCAAAATTGGTGTTGGAATTCGGATCTTGGTCGGTGTTATGAAGTGGATCAAGATTAGAATTCGAGGGAGCGCCCGCACTGGGTTTGCCTCAGATCAGGATTAACAATTTGGATCCTGGTTGGAATTCAAATTGGATGCGGTTTGGGTTGTGTTGAGACTCACTTTGGCATTACGTTCAGGATGAGACGGGTTTAGGATCCAAAAATGCTGTTCGTATTGGGACTAAGTTTCAGATTGGGTTTTCGCATCCCGGTTGGAGTTCAGATGCAAATGTTTGCATCGCAGGTCCTCTGATGGTGATTGTGGAGTACTGTCGCCATGGAAACCTGTCCAGCTTCCTGAAGAGCAAACGAGGCGTGTTTGGGGTGAGATTGCGAGCGTGTGCGGTCGAAGTGTAAAAGATGCGATCAACGTTTATTTCAATTTTCATGCACTTTATTCTTCTTCATGTTAATTTATATGTAATTTTTTTTTTTTTTTTAATTTCATTGTAATATCATTTTTCCATTTTAATATTCGGTGCTCCAGGTGTCCAGAAGAAAGTCCGGAGAGCCGAGTTGTGATATCCAGCCAGCAAGAAATAACACAGCAGGTGATTATAGCCGCCGGTTATTTGTATTAGTAGTAGTTAGGTGCAGTATGTAATATTCTGACTCAGTAAATTTCTGACAGACGATGCAGACACAAACTCTCCGTTATTCCTGGAGGATCTCATCTCCTTCAGCTTCCAGGTGGCGCGAGGAATGAACTTCCTGGCGTCCCGCAAGGTCTGAGACTTTCAAGCCATGGGACACGCAACTGTTTTTTTATTTTATTTATTTTTTTCATGACTCCACCCACTTCAGTGCATTCATCGAGACCTGGCAGCCCGAAATGTTTTGCTGTCCGACAACAAAGTGGTGAAGATTTGCGACTTTGGCCTGGCCAGGGACATCTACAAAGACCCCGACTATGTGCGAAAGGGAGATGTGAGTATGATTGCACGCACACTGCTTACTTATACGTGGTCGTTTTTTAGCTGGTGAAAACGCCTTACAATAGATGGTCGTTTTTTTTCGGCAAAAAACATGTTGAGTATACAACTATACATGGTAGGGTTTTTTTTCCTGGTAAAAACGCCTCGATATACATGGTCATTTTTTGGGGGGCAAAAAATGCCTTACTATACCCGGTTATCTTTTTTGGTGAAAAAAATGCTTTATTATCCATGGTCATTTTTTTCGGCTAAAAACGCCTGAATATACATGGTAGTTTTTTTGCTGGTAAAAACGCCTTACTATATACATGGTTGTTTTGAACAGCTAAAAACGCCTTACTATACATGGTCCTTTTTTCCAGCTAAAAATGCCTTGCTATACATGGTCATTTTGTGGGGGCCTAAAAACGCCCTACTATACATGGTCGTTTTTTCCAGAAAAAAACGCCTTCCTACACATGGTCGTTTTTTGCGGCCAAAAACGCCTGACTATACATGGTGTTTTTTTTCGGTTAGAAACGCCTTTCAATACATGGTCGTTTTTTCCAGCTAAAAACGCCTTGCTATACATGGTCCTTTTTTCCGGCTAAAAACGCCTTGCTATACATGGTCGTTTTGTGGGGGCCTAAAAATGCCCTACTATACATGGTTGTTTTTTCCAGCTAAAAATGCCCTACTATACATGGTCGTTTTTTCCAGCGAAAAATGCCTTCCTATACAGATGTTGTTTTGAGCCCGAAAAAACCGACATAGTATAGTAAGGCGTTTTTAGCCGAAAAAAACGACCATGTATCGTAAGGCGTTTTTAGCCGAAAAAAACGACCATGTATCGTAAGGCGTTTTTAGCCGAAAAAAACGACCATGTATCGTAAGGCGTTTTTAGCCGAAAAAAACGACCATGTATCGTAAGGCGTTTTTAGCCGAAAAAAACGACCATGTATCGTAAGGCGTTTTTAGCCGAAAAAAACGACCATGTATCGTAAGGCGTTTTTAGCCGAAAAAAACGACCATGTATCGTAAGGCGTTTTTAGCCGAAAAAAACGACCATGTATCGTAAGGCGTTTTTAGCCGAAAAAAACGACCATGTATCGTAAGGCGTTTTTAGCCGAAAAAAACGACCATGTATCGTAAGGCGTTTTTAGCCGAAAAAAACGACCATGTATCGTAAGGCGTTTTTAGCCGAAAAAAACGACCATGTATCGTAAGGCGTTTTTAGCCGAAAAAAACGACCATGTATCGTAAGGCGTTTTTAGCCGAAAAAAACGACCATGTATCGTAAGGCGTTTTTAGCCGAAAAAAACGACCATGTATCGTAAGGCGTTTTTAGCCGAAAAAAACGACCATGTATCGTAAGGCGTTTTTAGCCGAAAAAAACGACCATGTATCGTAAGGCGTTTTTAGCCGAAAAAAACGACCATGTATCGTAAGGCGTTTTTAGCCGAAAAAAACGACCATGTATCGTAAGGCGTTTTTAGCCGAAAAAAACGACCATGTATCGTAAGGCGTTTTTAGCCGAAAAAAACGACCATGTATCGTAAGGCGTTTTTAGCCGAAAAAAACGACCATGTATCGTAAGGCGTTTTTAGCCGAAAAAAACGACCATGTATCGTAAGGCGTTTTTAGCCGAAAAAAACGACCATGTATCGTAAGGCGTTTTTAGCCGAAAAAAACGACCATGTATCGTAAGGCGTTTTTAGCCGAAAAAAACGACCATGTATCGTAAGGCGTTTTTAGCCGAAAAAAACGACCATGTATCGTAAGGCGTTTTTAGCCGAAAAAAACGACCATGTATCGTAAGGCGTTTTTAGCCGAAAAAAACGACCATGTATCGTAAGGCGTTTTTAGCCGAAAAAAACGACCATGTATCGTAAGGCGTTTTTAGCCGAAAAAAACGACCATGTATCGTAAGGCGTTTTTAGCCGAAAAAAACGACCATGTATCGTAAGGCGTTTTTAGCCGAAAAAAACGACCATGTATCGTAAGGCGTTTTTAGCCGAAAAAAACGACCATGTATCGTAAGGCGTTTTTAGCCGAAAAAAACGACCATGTATCGTAAGGCGTTTTTAGCCGAAAAAAACGACCATGTATCGTAAGGCGTTTTTAGCCGAAAAAAACGACCATGTATCGTAAGGCGTTTTTAGCCGAAAAAAACGACCATGTATCGTAAGGCGTTTTTAGCCGAAAAAAACGACCATGTATCGTAAGGCGTTTTTAGCCGAAAAAAACGACCATGTATCGTAAGGCGTTTTTAGCCGAAAAAAACGACCATGTATCGTAAGGCGTTTTTAGCCGAAAAAAACGACCATGTATCGTAAGGCGTTTTTAGCCGAAAAAAACGACCATGTATCGTAAGGCGTTTTTAGCCGAAAAAAACGACCATGTATCGTAAGGCGTTTTTAGCCGAAAAAAACGACCATGTATCGTAAGGCGTTTTTAGCCGAAAAAAACGACCATGTATCGTAAGGCGTTTTTAGCCGAAAAAAACGACCATGTATCGTAAGGCGTTTTTAGCCGAAAAAAACGACCATGTATCGTAAGGCGTTTTTAGCCGAAAAAAACGACCATGTATCGTAAGGCGTTTTTAGCCGAAAAAAACGACCATGTATCGTAAGGCGTTTTTAGCCGAAAAAAACGACCATGTATCGTAAGGCGTTTTTAGCCGAAAAAAACGACCATGTATCGTAAGGCGTTTTTAGCCGAAAAAAACGACCATGTATCGTAAGGCGTTTTTAGCCGAAAAAAACGACCATGTATAGTAAGGCGTTTTTAGTCCGAAAAAAACGATAAAAAAAACCCTGACTATACTATGTCGTTTTTTTCGGGCTAAA
>NW_017806152.1:1765-6418 GCF_001891065.2 Hippocampus comes
CCATGGCCGGCGTAATAGAACTGGAAGGGCATGCGGCTGCGGCGCCGTCGGCTGGGTTCTTATCCCCGTGCGCTCACCAGGCGTGTGGGGGGGGGATCCGGTTCGGCATGCGAAGTACCCATGGCCGGCGTGATGGAATAGGTAGGGCATGTGGCTGCGGCGCCGTCGGCTGGGGTCTTGTCCCTGCATGCTCTTTAGAGCGTGCGGGGGGGGGGATCTAGTTCGGCGGGCGACGTACCCATGCCCGGCGGGGGAGGAATTGGGGTCATACTCTTGAACCATGAGCGAAGGAAAAGGGCATGCGACTGCGGCACCGTCGGCCATGTTCTTATCCCCGTGCGCTCACCGGGGGTGTGGGGGGGGGATCCGGTTCGGCATGCGACGTACCCATGGCCGGCGTGATGGAATAGGTAGGGCATGTGGCTGCGGCGCGGTCGGCTGGGTTCTTGTCCCTGCATGCTCTTTAGAGCGTGCGGGGGGGGGGATCTAGTTCGGCGGGCGACGTACCCATGCCCGGCGGGGGAGGAATTGGGGTCATACTCTTGAACCATGAGCGAAGGAAAAGGGCATGCGACTGCGGCACCGTCGGCCATGTTCTTATCCCCGTGCGCTCACCGGGGGTGTGGGGGGGGGATCCGGTTCGGCATGCGACGTACCCATGGCCGGCGTGATGGAATAGGTAGGGCATGTGGCTGCGGCGCGGTCGGCTGGGTTCTTGTCCCTGCATGCTCTTTAGAGCGTGCGGGGGGGGGGATCTAGTTCGGCGGGCGACGTACCCATGCCCGGCGGGGGAGGAATTGGGGTCATACTCTTGAACCATGAGCGAAGGAAAAGGGCATGCGACTGCGGCACCGTCGGCCATGTTCTTATCCCCGTGCGCTCACCGGGGGTGTGGGGGGGGGATCCGGTTCGGCATGCGACGTACCCATGGCCGGCGTGATGGAATAGGTAGGGCATGTGGCTGCGGCGCGGTCGGCTGGGTTCTTGTCCCTGCATGCTCTTTAGAGCGTGCGGGGGGGGGGATCTAGTTCGGCGGGCGACGTACCCATGCCCGGCGGGGGAGGAATTGGGGTCATACTCTTGAACCATGAGCGAAGGAAAAGGGCATGCGACTGCGGCACCGTCGGCCATGTTCTTATCCCCGTGCGCTCACCGGGGGTGTGGGGGGGGGATCCGGTTCGGCATGCGACGTACCCATGGCCGGCGTGATGGAATAGGTAGGGCATGTGGCTGCGGCGCGGTCGGCTGGGTTCTTGTCCCTGCATGCTCTTTAGAGCGTGCGGGGGGGGGGATCTAGTTCGGCGGGCGACGTACCCATGCCCGGCGGGGGAGGAATTGGGGTCATACTCTTGAACCATGAGCGAAGGAAAAGGGCATGCGACTGCGGCACCGTCGGCCATGTTCTTATCCCCGTGCGCTCACCGGGGGTGTGGGGGGGGGATCCGGTTCGGCATGCGACGTACCCATGGCCGGCGTGATGGAATAGGTAGGGCATGTGGCTGCGGCGCGGTCGGCTGGGTTCTTGTCCCTGCATGCTCTTTAGAGCGTGCGGGGGGGGGGATCTAGTTCGGCGGGCGACGTACCCATGCCCGGCGGGGGAGGAATTGGGGTCATACTCTTGAACCATGAGCGAAGGAAAAGGGCATGCGACTGCGGCACCGTCGGCCATGTTCTTATCCCCGTGCGCTCACCGGGGGTGTGGGGGGGGGATCCGGTTCGGCATGCGACGTACCCATGGCCGGCGTGATGGAATAGGTAGGGCATGTGGCTGCGGCGCGGTCGGCTGGGTTCTTGTCCCTGCATGCTCTTTAGAGCGTGCGGGGGGGGGGATCTAGTTCGGCGGGCGACGTACCCATGCCCGGCGGGGGAGGAATTGGGGTCATACTCTTGAACCATGAGCGAAGGAAAAGGGCATGCGACTGCGGCACCGTCGGCCATGTTCTTATCCCCGTGCGCTCACCGGGGGTGTGGGGGGGGGATCCGGTTCGGCATGCGACGTACCCATGGCCGGCGTGATGGAATAGGTAGGGCATGTGGCTGCGGCGCGGTCGGCTGGGTTCTTGTCCCTGCATGCTCTTTAGAGCGTGCGGGGGGGGGGATCTAGTTCGGCGGGCGACGTACCCATGCCCGGCGGGGGAGGAATTGGGGTCATACTCTTGAACCATGAGCGAAGGAAAAGGGCATGCGACTGCGGCACCGTCGGCCATGTTCTTATCCCCGTGCGCTCACCGGGGGTGTGGGGGGGGGATCCGGTTCGGCATGCGACGTACCCATGGCCGGCGTGATGGAATAGGTAGGGCATGTGGCTGCGGCGCGGTCGGCTGGGTTCTTGTCCCTGCATGCTCTTTAGAGCGTGCGGGGGGGGGGATCTAGTTCGGCGGGCGACGTACCCATGCCCGGCGGGGGAGGAATTGGGGTCATACTCTTGAACCATGAGCGAAGGAAAAGGGCATGCGACTGCGGCACCGTCGGCCATGTTCTTATCCCCGTGCGCTCACCGGGGGTGTGGGGGGGGGATCCGGTTCGGCATGCGACGTACCCATGGCCGGCGTGATGGAATAGGTAGGGCATGTGGCTGCGGCGCGGTCGGCTGGGTTCTTGTCCCTGCATGCTCTTTAGAGCGTGCGGGGGGGGGGATCTAGTTCGGCGGGCGACGTACCCATGCCCGGCGGGGGAGGAATTGGGGTCATACTCTTGAACCATGAGCGAAGGAAAAGGGCATGCGACTGCGGCACCGTCGGCCATGTTCTTATCCCCGTGCGCTCACCGGGGGTGTGGGGGGGGGATCCGGTTCGGCATGCGACGTACCCATGGCCGGCGTGATGGAATAGGTAGGGCATGTGGCTGCGGCGCGGTCGGCTGGGTTCTTGTCCCTGCATGCTCTTTAGAGCGTGCGGGGGGGGGGATCTAGTTCGGCGTGCGACGTACCCATGCCCGGCGGGTGAGGAATTGGGTTCATACTCTTGAACCATGAGCGAAGGAAAAGGGCATGCGACTGCGGCACCGTCGGCCATGTTCTTATCCCCGTGCGCTCATCGTGGCGTGCGGGGGGGAAGCCGGCTCGGCGTGTGACGGGCCCAGGCCCGGCGTGAAACGGAATTGGGGTTCGGATCCCTGAACCTGGGGCAATGGATTGGGACATGCGGCTGCGTCGCCGGCGGCCGGGTTCTTATCCCAGTGCGCTCATCATGGCGTACAGGGGGGGGATCCGGTTCGGTGTGCGACGTACCCATGGTCGGCGTTAAAGTAATCGGGTTCAGATCCTTGAGCCCGGAGCGGAAGGAAGGGTATGTGGGGCGACGCCGTCGGCTGGGCCCTTATCCCCGCAGGCTCATTGAAGCGTGCGGGGGGGGGGATCTAGTTTGGTGTGCGACGTACCCATGCCCGGCGAGAAGGAAGCGGGTTTGTACTCTTGAACGAATGAAGGAAAAGGGCAGGTGGCTGCGGCGCCGTCGGCCGTGGTCTTGTCCCCGTGCGCTCGTCATGGCGTTCGGGGGGGGATCCGGTTCGGCGTGCGACGCACCCAGGCCCGGCATGGAACCGATTTGGGTTCGGATCCCTGAACCCAGAACAATGGATTGGGACATGCGGCTGCGTCGCCGTCAGCCGGGTTCTTATCCCCGTGCGCTCCTTGTAGCGTGCGGGGGGGGATCTGATTCGGCGTGCGACGTACCCATGGCTGGCGTGAAAAGAACTGATATAGCCCAGAATGATTAAATTGTGTCAAGAGGAGCATGACCTCTCTTAAGCGTTGATATGCGAATGACTAAAGGGTATTTCCTAACCCTACTATTGATAAAGGGAATAAACGAAGACGGATTGGCACCCCGTTGAAATACGCATAGTTCAAAAGGAACTGGCGAAGCTGCGGCAAATCACCGGATCGACAACCGAACGGAACTCGGGTTTGCACCCCGATGATTAAAATTATCCGAACGGTGGTAGCGGAGAGAGCAACACGGGGAGGCCTGACCCCGCTGTAAACCAAGTCTAAACGTGAACACTCAGCTGCGGCAAATCACCGGAACGAAAACCAAACAAAGACTGTGGTGGAGCGAAAGAGTGGATATGAAAGAAATAAAGGGCAACATCTTGGAGAGGAGACAAGCCCCTCGAGCGTAGTAGGTGTCACCTTGGATCCTGACCGGGAAAAGGGGTGGATCTACGAAACTTGAGGGCCACGGGTTGTTATCAGCCTAGGGTTGAGTCCCTGAAATGGTGCGTCAGGGGAAGTCTGAGTAAGTGAAGGATGGGTGAGACCCATCAGCCTCTTCGTCGGGATTTTGGGCCGTTCATCTGTCTCATGTACAGCACTTAGATGACCTCTCACTCGACGGCCGAGGATAAAATCCGCCGGAATTCAGCGCCATGAGGGATCGTACCGCGGGCCCAATATACCACAGCACAAAAGTCCCAGCCGTGGGCGACTCTTATGACACTGTCAAAAACTAGCCAAATGCCTCGTCATCTAATTAGTGACGCGCATGAATGGATGAACGAGATTCCCACTGTCCCTACCCACTCTCTAGCGAAACCACAGCCAAGGGAACGGGCTTGGCAGAATCAGCGGGGAAAGAAGACCCTGTTGAGCTTGACTCTAGTCTGGCACTGTGAAGAGACAGGAGGGGTGTAGAATAAGTGGGAGGCGCCCCC
>NW_017806152.1:14776-14949 GCF_001891065.2 Hippocampus comes
AGGTTCACCTGGTTACATAAAGGTTCACCCCCCGACCCCGGGTCCGGAGCGAGAATCTCGAACGCCGAGGACGGAGGAGGACGGCGGAGGCGGCGGCGGCGGCGAAGGCGGCGGCGGCGAGCGGGGAGAAAACTAAATAGGTGGCAGCGGCACCGGCCGCCGGGCGGCGGGGG
>NW_017806152.1:27305-28019 GCF_001891065.2 Hippocampus comes
ACCGGGGGCGGTGGCGCGGGGTGCGCATCTCCGTCGGGTTCGCCTCGGCCGGCGCCTAGCAGCTGGCTTAGAACTGGTGCGGACCTGGGGAATCCGACTGTTTAATTAAAACAAAGCATCGCGAAGGCCCGCGGCGGGTGTTGACGCGATGTGATTTCTGCCCAGTGCTCTGAATGTCAAAGTGAAGAAATTCAACGAAGCGCGGGTAAACGGCGGGAGTAACTATGACTCTCTTAAGGAGGTAGAGAGAATTTGATTCCCACTGTCCCTACCCACTCTCTAGCGAAACCACAGCCAAGGAACGGGCTTGGTGGAATTAGCGGGGGTGACCGTGTGCTGATGGTCGGAATATACTAACTCACTAACATCACGTTTCCCATTACTGGAAATTCGCTGGGCCCAATAATTACAAACTTCGATTTACTTTCTTACTTAAGGGGAGCATGACCTCTTGCAAGCGTTAATCTGCGAATAACAAAAGGGTGTTTCCTAACCCTACTAACAATAAAGGGAATGATTCAAACGGGCTGGCACCCCGTTAAATACATATAGTTCAGTAGGCCGATCTAGGACATGGGAGGGCATGGCCTCTGAAGCAGTGGTAGCGGAGAGAGCGAAATGGGGAGTCCTAGCCCCGCTGCAAACCAAGCCTTTGAGGGTGAACTGGCACATCTCCCTCCTGTTGCGGCAAATCACCGATAATGTTGCGGAAAG
>NW_017806153.1:0-18125 GCF_001891065.2 Hippocampus comes
TGGTCGTTTTTTTTGGGCTCAAAACGCCTTACTATCTTAGAATTCAGATTGTTACCTTCAATCCTGTCTTTATTTTAAATATGTGTTTTTTTTCCATTTAGTTTGACAGTCAATGCTCACTGCCACGAAAAGTGTTTGCGTCAACGAGATTCGCTTGCAAACCGTAGGCCATACAACCCCCTCGTGGCCAGCTCCTCCTGGCTCAAGGACAAACAGACAAAACAATCTGTTTATTTCCCAATTAAGTCAAAAATTTCAGACATTTAAAAACATTTCAAAATCTAATCCAAGATTTACAGAAATAAAATAAAGGCAGTGCGCTTACACTCAGGGTTGAAATAAGTCATCTGCATACAAATAACACTCGATCAGTGCTTCAACGTCTTCCAAAAGAAAAGAGCCAACAGGACTCTCACTGGCAATGTCACGTTTAAAACACACGCACACACACACACACACACACACACACACACACACAAAATGAGGTCATTTGTCCGAATGAGGAGGGACACTGTCCATTCGTTGTATGCCCCCATCGGAATTATTTGACGACACAGCTTTCAGGATGATTTCATGTGCAGAGCCATAATGCGACCATCACAATGAGAAACGAATGCACACATTTTATTCGTTGTTTTCTGTGACGGTAAAGCCGCAGTTGAGGTCAGTTGAGGAAATCTGGAACGAAAACCCAAACTATTTGTACCCTTGAAAGCCCTTGAAAATATTTGTACAATTTTTACTCAGCTGCATCATTCCATCAGGGCTTCAAGGATGTGCTTTCAACGTTACATTATCATAAAGATTATGTAAAGTTGAAAAAAGCCTGACTATACACGGTCGTTTTTTTTTTCGGCTGAAAACGCCTCATTATACAGGGTCGTTTTTGTCGGCTATTTTTTCGGCTAAAAACACCTTATTGTACAGGGTAGTTTTTGTCTGCTATTTTTTCAGCTAAAAACGCCTTACTTAAAATGGTGGACTTCTTTATTTATTGATTGATTTATTTTTATAATGACCACATGTAAGGCATTTTTTAAAGGACAATTTGTTGTGTTTTTTTAACGACATGTATCCTCAGGCGTTTTTTTTTTGTTTTTTTTAACGACCACTTACAGTCAGACTTTTTATTTAATGAGCGTGTATTTTATGTTTTTTTAGGACAATGTACAGAAAGTGTTTTTCAACGATCATGTATAGTAAGGCGTTTTTTAAACAACCACGTATGTATTGTATGGCTTTTTTAAAATCTTATTCTATCTATTAAAATCTGTGTTTTTAAACTGCAGAGCGTCTTCACGCAATCAAAACTGGCAAACATTCCCACCTACAGGCAACAAAGCGCAACTGCTGTCTTTTCAGGTTGAAAGCAGAGCTGTGCGAGCGCGAATGTGGAGCCGAGTTCAGCGTCGTTGGGAAATGAGTCCGCTCCAAATAAATATGTTCCCTGCCGCAAACAGAAGACATCTGCAGTTTTGCGGGTTCCTATTTCAAGAATAGCTGCTGTATATTTTGACATGTTCAGAATATGCTTATATGGCCGGTTAGCTCAGTTGGTTAGAGCGTGGTGCTAATAACGCCAAGGTCGCGGGTTCGATCCCCGTACGGGCCACATTCTTTTCATCTCTTTTAACGCATGGAAGGAACGATTGGGGTACAAGACTTACATCATAAGCATTTTGTAAAAATAAAAAAATGCATTCAAGATCGATACAAGTGTTTCTTTGAAAAAGCAATACGATTGTAACATTTAATAAGTATTTTCACAAAACAGAAAAAAATGTGTCTTAGTCGGGAGATAGTCCCGATCCCGTCTTTTTTTTTTCCAACTGAATCCGCACCCAATTCCTCCAAGACTTTTTTTTTTTTTTTTTAAAGACCATGTATAGTTAGGCTTTGAAATGCTACACAAATAAAGTTTGATTGATCAATTGAGATTGGCTGAAAATCTTTTTCCGATCATGTCGATCGGATCGGGACAGGCCTAATCAATGCATTTTTTTTTCCAAGTCACAAGAACTTACAATTCATGATCCGCCCCCCCCCAAAAAAAACTGTAAAATTAAATGTGATCCAATTCAATAGCTGCATCACAAAACAGGCTTTACCAAGACAACAATGCATTATAAGGGTATTAACAATGTCAATTGTGTGTTTAGTTATACTTTTCGTTCAGTTTCAAAACTTCACATTAATACATTTTTGTACTTACATTACACTTTTGATGGCGGCGCGGGCACACGCAGCGGCTCCTCTTGTCTTGTGGTCTGGTTGAGAGGGAGGAAATTTCATCTGTGCACCGACAAGATATTTGACAATAAAGTTGGACTTGATTTATTATTTAAATAATCTGGTATAACAGACTAGTTAAGAAGGGTGTAGTGTATGTTTTCAAAAAAAAAAAAAAAGTATATGTTTTCAACATATTTGTGGTTGCTCAACTACATACATTAAACGAGATGTGATGTCAAAACCAGATTTTACCTGATGCAAACGGCCTTCAGTGAGGTATTTCTGTCACTCGCCCTTTATGACGACGCGCATGCGCAGTGCGCTGGGAAAGTTTCACTGAAGTTCGCAGTCAGGAGAAGGGGGAGAAAAGATTGTCGAAAATTGTCAAATAGTTGCAGGGAATTGCGATGGCGTTTCGCCGAAGAAACAAAAGTTACCCTTTCTTCAGTCAGGAGTTTCTCATCCAGAACCACGCCGACATCGTTTTCAGTTTGGTGATTTTCATTTTGATTGGACTGATGTTCGAGGTGAGATGGACTTTTCAAGTTTCTTTCGTCTTCCACCGCAGAGCTGCTTTCTGATGGCATGGACATCATGGCGAAACTCGATGTGGACGTATTATTTTCCTGAAGGAGGGAAACAGTAACTTCTCATACCGCAGCAGAACGTTTTGAAGACTTGGCGACTACTATTTAGACGTTTTCGTTCTTCTTTGTAGTCGACAATGCAATAGCTACGAAAATCGGAGGATATTAATGCTTGACAACTTATCGGCTACTTTGACACAAGTTTATCGGCCTAAACACTATTTGCATTCATAGTTTCAAGTTTCTGCGTGTCTGCAGAATTTTTGATTACAGTAATCACGTCACTTTACACAAACACGCAAAAAAAGGAAGCCGGATTAAGAAGGAAACAACGTGGCGATCGCCTTCAAATTAAAAGTCAAGCGCTCGTTTCTGCATTGGAAACGTACACACGTCGCGAACAGGCTCTTTATTTGGGAAGCGGATGGACAAGAAGCAGAAGTGTTGTCTGACGAAAAACTTGTCCCAATTTATTGCTCACTGCCACGTCTTAAATTCAACCTCCCCCGTAGTCCTACCACGGGCATTTTTACATAAAACGACGCGTTGCGAAACACACGTATCACATCCAGACATATTTAGCTCTGAATGTACTTTGGAAATAAGCCATACACAAATATTAAAATGAGCGATCTGTAGAGGGAGGGGGGAGGGTTCCCTACTTTTTTTCCTCGTAAAAGTTAACGTGTCACCTGACAAGACCCCATTCGGTTACCCTTTATTAGAGGTGTCTGAACTATTGCCCGCAAAGTCTCCAGTTCAAATGTACTGTTTTTTATTTTTGGGGTGGGGGGGTCATTAATTTTATTATCCTGAAATCTATTATGTTCACATTAAAACCCTTTGTTGTACCAGCCGTGCTCACGTGGTGATGTCGTGTGTCTCCAATCATGAATGACCATTTGAATCTCCCTTACAGGCAACAGCAAAGACGGCCATATTGTTTATCCAGCCCCAGTACAACGTCACCACATTGACCTCAGGTATGGTATCCTTGCATGTAGTGCATGGCAGTTATTGTGAAACAATGTGGTGTTAGACTGCCCAATGTCAAAGAGATTTTTACCAATGTAAAATACTCAAAGGTGTTTTCAACTCACCTGATGTGCTGTGCCCATAAGATGGAGAAGTGACATTGTATCATTATGGATGGAAGGACTGCGCCACCATCCTCTTCTACTTCTTTATTACCATCATCCTGCATGCAGTGGTGCAGGAGTATCTACTGGATGTAAGTACCACCAATACGGGGGCTCGGTTAATTATAGGTGATCGTGTCCCTTTTAAGCACACGGTTAAAAAAATCTTGTTCTGTCATGCTGACTACTCTATCCATCTTGTTATATTCTAAAAAACACTTTTTTTTTTGCTTTAAAACTGATTCAAGCTTGTTGAAAAATGACGGCACTTAAAATCTGTTCGGTTTCTTGCGACAGAAAATATTCAAAGCCTATGTGGTCTGTTTAACCAGAATTTTTTATTTGTTTTTTTTAAGACTAGTAATTTGGACTACGCAAACTATTAACTGGCTGACAGCCACATCGTTCCCTCTCTTGTGCAGCTGTTTTGAAAGTAGGCCAATGATGGTGTAATTTCAGTGCAGTGACCACAATCCAGAGCATATCTAATCTGCCACTTCTTGTTCGTCAGCCTCTTCAAATAGCATCTTTTTTTTTTTTTCCTGCTCCATTTATTTCATTTTTTTTGAAGACACACACTTGTTGAGTCAGCATTTACAAACCGCCGCACATCGTTCTCACTCCCAGAAAATCAACAGACGCCTCCATCTTTCCAAGAGCAAGAACACCAAGTTCAACGAGTCAGGTCAACTGTGTGTATTTCATTTGGTGTCCAGTGTGTGGAGTTTCTACATCCTCATTACTGTGAGTTTCGCACTCTTCATATGCGTCGATTTTCTTTGGACTTACAAGGGTTGTCTCTGAAACGACAGGAAGGATATGTTTTGCATCCCAGCAGACTTTGGGAAAACTATCCACATGCACACCTCAGGTATGATTAACACGCGTCTTCTACGGATCTGTTGAAAAAAGAAAAAAAGGTGATGAAGTAATACAAAAGGCTCCATCGTGACTCAAATGGAAAAACTGAAACTGAATTGCACAGTGCACTGCTGTCTGTTGCTTTATTTTTTTAGCGAGCCATTTCCTGTTTACATAATGACAGGAGCCGACTACCATTTTTTTTTGGCAAGCATGGAGGGGGAAGTGAATTTCTCAAAAAAAAAGGGGTGGGGAGACACATCCTACTGATGCTTGTTAAGCCACTTGTCGAATGACATCATATGAAGGGAACCTCGACATATTTATTTTGGGTTGGCGCAGTGGCCCCATCAGTAATTATTCCATTGTGACTGGTTGGGCAAAATGGGGAAATTTAATTTCACGAAGTAGGAGGAAAAAAAATAGCGAAACTCTTCAGGGAAATTTTGGTTTTCAAAAGATGACTTGATACAAAGAGTCTGCGCAATTTGATTGGTGGTCGGGGGAAACTGTTCCATCACGACTGAAAACTTTTACCAAAAATAACATCATTCAAATGGACCGTACCATTTTCATCATTTGAAACAGGGGGAATCAAGAGTCACATGAATGTTCATCTCCAATTACAGTCAATAAAGAATGTGTAAAAAAATGTAAAAAAAAAAAGATCTCCACTCTCGCCATCTCTTATCGGTTTGTGATTCAGGTTCCAGGTTAAGTTTTTCTACCTCACTCAGCTGGCCTACTGGCTCCACGCTTTGCCTGAACTCTACTTCCAGAAAGTGCGCAAGGTCAGTCAGGAGGAAACGTGTTTGCGTATGAGATTATAATCGTCTTAAAACAAATTTTTCATCGTTGGAAACTTATGACGAGAACATAAAAGGCGAGCGTGTGTTGGGTCATTTACCAGGAGGAGATCCCTCGTCAGCTGCAGTACATCGGCTTGTATCTGCTGCACATCTTTGCGGCGTATGTGCTCAAGTAAGCAGTCCTGCAAATTCAAAATGATTACAAGCCAAAATATTTCCAGTTGAAAAAAAAAAAAGTGAATAAAACTGTGGACCTGTTTTAGTTTGAACCGCGTGGGTTTGGTGCTGCTCTTCCTCCAGTACGTCTCCGAGCTGGGTTTCCACATCGCCAGACTCTTCTACTTCACAGATGAGAACCACCAGAAAATGCAAGTTGACCCCGATTTCATCATTTTCGTTCAAAGCGAAGCATTAAAAATGACCACGTCGGCGTTGTCCTCTTCAGGTTTGACATATGGGCGGCCAGCTTTGTCATTACTCGCATGTCGACGCTGACGCTCATGTTTCTCGCCGTCGGGTTCGGTTTGGCCCGCTGCGAGAACCAGGTGCTGGACTGGGAGACCGGCAATTTTAACACTGTCCTCATAAGGTGAGGAATCCTCTCAATGCATTCACGAGATGTTATGGAGGCCACTGATTTTTTTTTTTTATTAGTGTTTAGTTGTAGTCTGGCAAATCTATGGCGAGTCTAAGCCACCACCAATCTGTGCTCCTCCGCTGACTGTCAATCATAAATTAAAAAAAAAAAAAAGCTGTTAGATCGGGAGCGGAGTGATTTAACAGTTGGTCCGTTCTTTTCAGGATGACTGTTCTTCTACTGGTATGTCTGACACAATCTTGGCTCCTCTGGAAGTTTATCCGCTTCCAGCTGAGGCGCTGGAGGGAGTTTCGACATGAGCAAGCCGTCCGCAAGAAGGCCGCCACCAAACAAGCTCTTCGGCCAATGAAGCGGGACTCTCGTGAGTACACAAGAGGGGAAAAACTCAAGGCCGTGTTTGGAATCATTCAGCCATACTCCCGCTATTCGCTCAAGAGACATTTTTTGTGTTGTGGGCTCTAAATGAAAAAAAATAGTTTGCAAAGGGGAGGGGTGAGCAGTTACGAGGGATTTTTGATTTGATTGATCAATGAATTTTGTATAAATGTGAATTTTCTGCTCTTATGACGCTAATATTTTGAAAGACTCAAGTTGTGATTTTTGTTCACCTTCTCGTTGTCATGTCTCTTACTCTCCATTTAGTTGGGCATTATGAAAACGGAGTCCTAAAAGCCGAGAACGGAACATCTCCTCGGATCAAAAAACTCAAATCCTCCTAATGAAACATTCGGATTGAGCAGAGCAGTGGCCCGGTCCAAGCTGAGATCCCCGAACACAAGAGGGGCGAGCTGGTGTGTCCTGGGATCTAGTTCCATCCCGACACGCTCCCGGCGACTGCGTGACTACAAATTTCGGGCTTGAATGCTGGAAAATGAAATCCAAGGAAATTTCTTGAGCCCAAGAGACATTTACTCTCCTCATCATATCTATTTTTGTACTTTTTTTTTCTTTTTAATACAGCCACAAGACCAGCTTTCCCTTATTAAGGAGCATCATGCCAGCAAAATGCCAGAAGTGTACAAACAACAGTATGTAGCACATGTTACTGTGTAGCAACTTTGATTGTATGCATGTAATCCTCGTTACCAAGTACTGTATTGCTCGTCTGATTGCCGTTGAGCCAGCTTTGCTTCTTTTTTTTTTTCCCAGTCTGGTCCGTTGGGAGTAGCAAAAAAAAAAAAAAATGTTACCGATAACGTCATGATACAGGCTTATTGTAGGCAGGTCGTAATGTTCGCTCATATCATGTCTAAGGTGGAGATAAGGGGGAGGGACTTTGGTCAGCTAGTTGAAAAGTCTTTCAAATTGACTCCCAAGTAAATCACGTTTCGTATTCGTCACTTCCAAGACGCACATCGCAATGTACTTTACCGCATGCCGTTCCATGAAATGTCCTTGTGTTCAATGATGAATAATGCAATTTTCTGAAAGAAAAAAAACAAACACGTATGATTCATTTTCAGTCATGATTCATTTCACTTTTTTTTTGCCTGGCAATCACTACAGACCACAAAGCCATTTTCAATAGATTTTTATGTTTCTTGCCCTCCTCCAAAAATATATATAGCGATAATCTCTATACAAACCGTACATGTACAAGATGTGCAACATTTAATTTCTGGCTGCAATGTCAAGTTATTTAGATCAAAGCCTTGGGCCCCTGAAAAATTTGGCAAATAAAATGTAGGCAAACATTACTTCTAATGTGGTACTTCATATCACAGATGCTCTGATGAGCACTGAAAAGCTTTAAGGAAAAAAAAAAAAGGCCATCATGATCAAACAATGTCATAACTTATGACAAGTGACGCTATGATGAAGGACGAGTCAGTGTTTGGATAATACTATTTTAAATGGGTGAGTCTTACACCAACGTGTAAGACAACTTATTGGAGTCTCTGGTTCTCAGTGCGGCTCTGATACTCCTTTATCCATAAATCTGTCAAACAGTTCTCCAAAAAGCAGTGTATTTTGTTACGAAGCACCCCGCAGGCTCTTGAGTCCTGGTCCTAAGCACGAAGGGGACGTGACATCATGAGGGCGGCTCTGCAAAGCATATAAGTCATTCGACTTGACGTCAAATTTCCAAGGGATTTGGGAGTTCGTCCGTCACTCAAATTTACCATTTTGTCCTGCCGTCTGGTTTGTTTTGCCATTTTGTTCCGCCGTCTGATTGGTTCCGGAGCGCAGCTTCTGGCGTATGGTTTCAAGTGTCTCCAAGGGAATCTGGCCGGGGTTGTTCTCCATGTAATTGAGGACGTAAAGGTCGGCGTCTGTCAGGACGAAGCGGTGGCCGAAAACTAGAAGAGTGCAAAAAAAGAAACACACGAGTGGCTTTCGTCGGTCGGAACGGATCCCCTGAGTGGAAAGTCTTTGGATTGTGCTCGAAACCAAACACTCACCGTCCAGAATTGATCCGATGGAGAAATCCGACGGTGAGTAAAAGTCGGGATTGTCCACCGAAGTGTCCGGCTTGGGAACGCGTGTCCTTTTCAGGAACACCCCGCCCCTGAAACCGGAGTTGTTTTTGGGATTCTCGTAAATACAGATGGTGTCATTGGACAGGTAATAGGACAGAATGAAAAGACGATCTGCATCTTTGCGTCTCTGGGACTCGGACGCGTCCTTGGGAGTGACCAGTCGGGCGCTGTAGCGCAACACTTTGTGCTCGTTCTCCAGCATCTTCAACACATTCTTTCTGGGGGGTGCGGGGAGGAGAGATAAACAACTCTGGAGGGAATCTTCGAGCGATCCGAAGCCATTGTAGGGAGGAATCTCCTGGAAATATGGCAAAAAACAGATTCGGGGAAATGCTGCAAAATACAGGAATACCCGCTTAATGGCTGGTTGTGATTTGTGTATAGGTCACAAGATGATTGGCTGCTTGCTGAGTTGAGTAAACGAGCCGCCGCTATACAGGCCAAAAACGCCTTACTATACATGGTCGTTTTTTGGGGCTAAAAACGCCTTAATTTACATCGTTGTTTTTTGGGGGGATAAAAACGCCTTACTATCCATGGCCGTTTTTTGGGGCTAAAAACGCTTTACTACACATGGTCGTTTTCTTTAGCTAAAAATGCCTTACTATCCATGGCTGTTTTTTGGGGATGAAAACGCCTTACTATACATGGTCATTTTCTTCGGCCAAAAACGCCTTCCTATCCATGTTCGTGTTTTTAATACCGTCATATTTTTTCTCTCTTGTCATACTGTCAGAATCTAAACTCGGCCCATTCCTAGTCTCAAGGAATTTGTTAAGGCGAGCTTTGTATATCGGTTTAGTCCGGGTTGTTGGTGGACATTTGGAAAGTCTTTGCTGCATCTGTATACGCTTTTATCTGTGAGGCATTTATTTTGGGGGGGGATACTGTTGAGTTTGAAATCATGCCAAACTGCTTTGGGATCGTATTTTGTGGTCTGTTAAACATTTCAGGGGCAGGGCCGTCAATTTCTGGCGGTTTTCCACGACTCATGCAAATAGCCCCGGATTAACTTTTAAGTCTCACCTTTTTCATGCCCTCAAACTTGCCCATTTTCCTGGGTACTTCGATGCTTTTGATATTGATCTCAGGGTGGTTTGCGTGGTAGTAGTCTTTGGTGAAGTCATCGCAGTCGTACAGGAGGAAACGGCGTCCCAGGATTATCATCATTTTTCCCACCTGGAAGTCTTTCGGAGAGAAGAACTCTTCCACTTCCTCGACCGAATCCTCCATGACGCAGCTCGGGAACTGGTCTGGAAAGACAAAGACGGGAAGCTAAGAGGTGGCGATCGCACAAACATCGCTTCAGTTTGGCACTGCTTTTCAACCTGTTGTTCAGTATGTTGTTTTTTTTTTTTTT
The DNA here is from genome assembly GCF_001891065.2 of Hippocampus comes. NCBI lineage: Eukaryota > Metazoa > Chordata > Actinopteri > Syngnathiformes > Syngnathidae > Hippocampus > Hippocampus comes. The sequence continues at coordinate 10,067 of NW_017806153.1, forward strand.
TAATTTGGGTTCTGCTCCAGAATGCTTCAGAACGAAACTAAACCGAAGCACCTGTTGGCCACGAGCAAATTTTGTCTTACCGTGACCGGGCTTCATTTTCTTCGGTATCCGCAGTCGCTGCATCAGAACCGGAAAAGGAAAGCGGCCGCTGTTGGGCTTGTGGTCCTCCCTGATCTCCACCGTGTCATTCACCAGGAAGTAGTGGATGGTAACGGGCAAGGTTTCGCCAAGCTCAGACTCCGAATCATCCCACAGGGCGAAGAAACGCAGCACCTGACCAAGGAAATAGTTCCGTGCTTACAGTGAAGACCTGACCCATTCACAATAACATACGGAGAACTTCTTAATTTAGATTTTTAGACTTTACCTTGCGATCCATGTGGAGAAACTGGTACCTGCTGTCAAATTCGGAGCGCGTCGTGCAAGTCGGCGGAGGTTTCTCCCGCCCCTGGAGATAAGAATCCACTGGCATTTCCTCCGGCGCGTTCAGAATGATGCCCTGACGCTGCATAAAATCCTGCAAATCGAGTCGACGCGGGAGGTCACGCTTGCATTTTCCATACACGTCCGATGGCGTGTCGTACCTTGGTAAAGGCATCACACTGGGCGATGTGGTACTTCACACCGTACACTTCCAAGTCAATGCCGAGGTTGAGGTCTTTCCAGTGGTAATACTTCCCCGGTTCCCTCTTAGGCAGACATTGGCGTTTGATCCGTTGACCCTGCAGTATCCCGGAATTGGGCACCCAGGGCTCAGAGATGCTCATGCTGTCGTCCTCAAGGTAGTAGTAAATAACCACATGACGGACGCATCTCTTCTCATCACGACTGTTGATCATTTCCTCCTCAAAGTACGCTTTGAAGCAAAGCACCTGCAAATAAAGCCAAGCGATCCGTGACGCGGTCACAACACCGCACAGCCGCAACTCTGCATGTGTTCCTTAATATTGACATTCTACTAAATAGTAGCTAGCAACCGCTTCACTGGTTGCACATCGATGTCAACTAAAAATGTTTTGGGTGACTGGTAACAGGACCATACCTTCTTGTCGAGAGTGACATAAGCTGGGATAAAGGGCTGAGGATCTGGGTGAGTGGGCGCAGGAGCGGCGTGGTAGGACAAATTAACCAAGTCTTTAATGTACTTGGTGTCAAAGGAGCCGTAAGTGAAGTCCGGCATGTCACCGGCCATGCCGCTGAGCTCTTCGTGCATCATCTGCTCTGTTAATAGAGGTTCCAGTCCGATGCCCAACCGGGGCGGGCGGGCCAATGCCAGGCCCTTGGAATAGGACAAAGTCTGAGGGCGATGAAAGGCTGTTTTCTGGGGAAGTAAAAAACAAACATCCATGAGACATGTTGAATACCACCAGAGTGCATCTTCGGTGTGAAGTTCAGTCCTCCACTTTTTGACACGGATGGATTGGGCAGCTGGCCTAGGGGAGATGCACAAAAGTCAGGTACGTGAACTACTGCCATACCATTGACCTGAGTATGCTATGCACTCATCTACTGCAGACATTATTGCAATTCTCCACTTTCTGCGACTGCTGTACTCTACTGCAAGAACTGCTGCCTTTCTTCCCACCAGCCCAGCTGATTGCATTCATTTGCAAAAGCATTCCATTTACCGTTTGCGTTTGGATTGCATGCATTAAACACATGCAAGTCGTCTGACTTGCACTTACTTTGTTCACGCATGTTAAATTTTAAACACATCGTGTATTCACAAGACTGTCACGCAAATACAACATTCTGTAGTATTACAAAGCCAAAGATGATGCGATCGAATCATTTCCTATTTGGCAACATTGGAAATGAATGGCATGCTGTTAGAATAGAGCAGTAGCACAAGCATACGCCGAATGATGTCTTAAAACAGGTCACACTGGTTAGAAATGTTTGAAATGCAGTGACTAGAAAAGTTCTACTTACCGTTACATCCTGGAAAGAAAACCCCGGCAAGAACGGCAAGCCGTTGTTGTCCAATTTGCGTGACATTGTTGCTTCGAGTGGACGAGCGATACAGTAGTCGGGTTTACATTTAATGACGCGATTTTGTTGTTATTTTTGGGCACTTTTTCGCAACGAGAACATTCAACGACGTCACGCCTGCTTTTATTTTGGTTCGGTTCCGGGATGTGACTTCTGTGAATATCGGAACGGCTTTCTTTGCTGGCATACGTTCTCAGTTAAAACTTTTCAGTCCATCCTAACAGTGTGTCCAAAAAACAAAGGTGATGTCATTGTCAGCCCTGGAAGAGAAACTGAGCTTCGGGGCGACGACTCAGACGTTTTAAGACGTTTATTTCAAACATGCTAATGCTACTACAGAAAGTTGACGTTAGCCACTCAAGCACAAGCTAACAGTCACGTTTTGGGTGACGTCACGAAACGACACGGAAGTTAGCAAATACGAATAAAAACAAAATTTAACACCCATTTTAGTACAAGTGTCAACATTTTCAAGGAGATGCATTACTTTGCGCTGAAAAGCAATGTTTTAGCCGCACTACTGTTGTTTCCATGGAACCAGCCTAAAAAACAAACAAATTAAAAACAAATTTCACACAAAAAAAAAATCAAAAGTATGAATACATTATTAATAAAACCACACTGACAGCTGAACTGAGGCAAGTGTTTATTTGAAGGAGTTTGTGTCATCTCTTGCAGGGTGTGAAACCTAAAGTTGACCACCAAGGGGCGAGCAAGGACCTCCCTTTGCCACCCACTTCCCTTGCTTAGACCAACTTTTCTGCCGTCATTCCATGTACACCTTTTTATCCAGGCATGAAAAAAATTCCTTTTGTTTCTTCTTGACCTCAGACCAGCTTTTCTTTTCCCCTACTGACGTCATTGCTTCTTCCGACCTTCGTTCCTTCACCTTTCCATCCTTCCTGGAGACTGAGTTTTTGTCCTCTTTCTTTTTTTTCCTTCCTTCCTTTTCATGTTATCCCCATGGCTGCATGTCTTGAGCCTCCTTTATGATTAATTGAAGATTTTTTTTTTGTCTTGTGATTGGCTGGATACCAGTTCAGGCTATCCCTCGCCTCTTGCTCAAACTCGGATGAGTTCGGCTCCAGGAGACCCACGACGCTGAATAATGAGAAGCATTCGAAATAATGGATAGATGGACTCAAAATATCAGAAGACATGATTTCTGAAACGTTTATTCCAAACAGAGGAGTCACCTCCTGCCCTCGTGTTGGTCAGCTATCGGCGTGTTCATGTCCAAATGAAAACAATAAATGTTCTAAAAATGATACAGCATAGACAGGCTGTCCCAATGTGGGTGACCCTAATATGTGTGCTATCGGTTACTCACCTCTCAAGTTAAAAAAATAAAAATAAAAACTATGAAAGACAAATATGGTTATTTCTACACTTGAAACCAGAGAAGCACAAACAGAACTGGATTGTAAATAGCTTATATTAACATGGCCGATGTGATTTTCATCACACAGCGACGGATACTTCCAGATACGAGTCCTGTTCAGTTCAATCGGTGTTTCACTGAAGCAAACGCAACCGAAAACAACCAGAAGGAACTACGCTCAATGATTTGGTATTTCTAGTCATCAGACCCTGTGAGAGACCTCATAGTTTGAAAAGGCACTGCACTGTGAGTTTCATATCCTGTATCAAAAATACGGTTAAATCACTAAAAACCTCTTTGAGGCTCTCTGTATCATATCGTATCTCTTTAACTGCTAGAGGCTGACGTACATGATTTCAAAAAAAAAAAAAAAGGGGGCTTACCCCTCCTCCCCTCTTAGAAGGCAAAAACACACAGACACTGTAGGATTGTATCCCTGAGGCGCCGGACAACCTTTGCCAAGTATAAAAATATCTCATAATAAACCATACGCGAGAACCAAAATACACAAAAATCAATAAACTATTAAATATTATAAAATAGATTTCATAAGGATGGGGGGGGTGAAGGAAATATTTTTTGGTTTTGTAAAAGGCAGCATCCTCTGTGGGGGCCGGGGGGAAAGAAAAAAAAAAAAGATTGTCCTGTACACTTTTAGGTCTTAAATGCTGGCTAAAGATCCAAGTGTTGCAGCTGCCTGATGCCTTGCTCGCCTCTTTAATCACCGTCAAGTCTCCGCAGGTCTGTACGGGTCCTAGGAAGCTAAAAACCGAAGGGCCTGACTTCAAAAAAAGGGCTTCCTTGAGGTCATGGGCGAGGCCCCTCGCTTCCGGCAGTACGCTCCAGCTGAGAGGTAGAGCGGGGGAAAACACTCCTACAAGTGGGGGAAAATTACGATACCCAAAGGAGAAGGCCAACGACCTCGGTGGGGGGGGATTCTCTTCCCAAATTTGCAGTACCTCCTTATTGGTTGACAGGTGCGAGCCATCCGAAGTCTTATTCGAGTGAGCGTTCCGTCCAAAGCGGCGGTCAGTAATACCGATTGAGACTTCGCGTCCCGGGGACGTCGGGCTGCCCGTTCATCCAGATCTCCCTGATGATGCGTTCCCTCTCCTCGAGCCGCTGCGCTCGCTCCAGCTCCTCGGCCGAGGTGAACACGTTCATGTTGAGCGTGCGCTCGAAGCGCCGGTGCCGTCGCGCCGACAGGTCCGAGTTGGCGTCCCAATCCGAGTCGGAGTCGCTGGAGTCCGACGACGAGTCGGCGGCGGGGCGCGCTCGTTTCTTGGCGGCGGCTTGCCGGCGGGGCGGCTGGCAGTCGGTGCGACAGGAGATCTGGACCACCAGCGCGAATAGGGTAAGGAAGAGGCCCAGACAGACACCACAGACAAAGAAGAGAGCCGCCCTCTCTGGGTGGTCTGGCGTAGAGTGGAAAAGATAATGACCAGAAAAGTGAGTGATATGTGACAGTTACCGCAATAATTGCTCCCCCTTTGTTTCATATCAAATATTTGACTCGCTGGTTCCCTTGACATGGCTTGATTCTTTTGTCTTCAACACCAAGTCTAAATTGTAGTGGTGGGAAGTAACTACATCCCCAAAATTTTCAGGCTATACTTGAGTATTTTTACTGACTGCTTTTGACTGTGATTTCCTGCATTTGAAAAAAAATCGACTTTTTACTCACTTTGTCAAAATCGGCGGGCTGTTTCTTTGGCTGATAAAATCAACAGCAGCAACAAAGCAACGTGAACCAGGGAGCATTCACTATGACGGCAATTAAGTTCAGCGAGGCAAGATTTGCCCGAAATTGCTTGATGTTGGCTCCAAGAACGATTTACGACGAAAGCAATCTGTCTAAAAATAACAGTCCTGGCATGCAAAAGTCCGGAAAAAAAAAAATAACGGTAAGGAGGATTTTTTTTCATTCATTATCATAAGCTAATAGCATAGCTAATTTAGCTTATGATAATAAGCTATGATAATAATTAGCTTTAAAAAAAAATTTTTTTGTCTGTTCACAGAGTTGGCAAAGTAAAGCTCTATTTTTGACTCGGACACTTTTATCAACCATCACCGGCCCATCGCACCCGATTATTTGTGTTCCTACTTGAGACGTATGTGTAGGCCGCCAGAGCGTTGCTAATGAGGGCCATGCTGGAGCTGGAAGTGGAGTTAATAATGGGATTCATCTCCGGGGGCCTCAAGGGCGCCTCGCCTCCCCCTCTTCCAACCTCGGGATACCTCTCCTGGTCGGCGCTGGTCTCTCTGATGCGCTTCCGATCTGCAGTGGGGAGGAAATGACACAAAAGCCGGAGTCAAAGAACGGATAAGCCCGTTATGATCCTCCGACTAAAATGTGGTCCCGTGAATGCGATGAGGCACACCGAGTAAGTATCAGTCATCGTATTTTTACCACATGTGCTGTGTCGTGATGCCACCGGTTGGGTCATTGACAAAAAAGTGCTTCCGAGCCACTGAGTCATCCCCGCGGCGTCTGCGTGGGTTGTTTTAATCGTTTTGGTCCGAGACGACGCATCAAAACACATGCGCCGTCTTGTGATCGACAAGATAACATGGCACCGCCGCAGCAGAAGGCAACTTGACTCAGGCCATTAAGAACTGAACAACCGATGTGAGGAAAGTTTGAGCGATGTCCTTCTCGGCAAATTGCCGCATCGGAAGCACGAGGCCACAGTCGGTATTTATTTTACCTGCGCCTTTCAGATCGACCCCGATCTGGTAACTTTGACAGAGAACGGCAAAATAAAGAGAAATCTTTTCACAGCTAGCGTAAACGTGGTCACTTGCGGTGAATGTTTTAAGTCATGGTGGATGAGCATGTTTTGGTGAAATGTCACACAAAAGCGCCGTACGCTAAAACTAAACTGACGTTAATTAACGTGCGTCAGACCTCTTATCTGATAAACATAGTTTAGACTGCAATTGCCGGCTAAAAGCGTAAACGTTTCCACCTGGACGTACGGCTGCGGCGTCAATGTCTGCTGACCAAGAATTCCCAATCACACACACGCGCGAAGGCAGCCAGAAAAATAAACAGGTGAAATGAATCATGATGGATCATTATCATCTCATTTAGCTGCAAGGAAAGACTCTGAAATTAATTTTAAAAAGAGCGCTAGGAAATGTATGGGTTTCAATCAAGCTAGCGCATGTTTTGGACACACCTCACAACAAAAAAGGCCAGAGCTGAGATTCAAAACTGGGATGTTGGACTGTGAGACAGGCCTGCTAACCTCATTAGTAACATTATTAACTAGCCAACATTAGCAGACGTGCTAAGCATTCTCCCTTGACATAGATATATATTTTTTTATATTAACCCTTTCACGCACCCTGTAACTCTAATGTGATCGAAGATAAGCTTTATGCTGGTCTTCAGGCCTGTTTTGAGATCTCTTGTTTACACTAAGCAACGCTAACCACCTACTAGCGCGGGGCTGTCATTAATCAGACAGGTAGTATATTTAGAAACCGCTTTTTTCCTCCAGAGACAAAACATTTCATCACGGGACAAAAGACCAGACGAACGACGTGACGAGGAATGCCGGCTGTTCATGTCGACGTGTCGCGTTCCACCCTCATATCCTTACAGTATTCCTCCCGTGTCCCTCTATCAAAAGATGGAAAACCGGTTTTTCCAGGTCAGCCGGAAAGTAGGAAAGCGCTTCCAAAGAGGTCAATGGCCTTTCAAGCATGAGGCACTGTCATTAACTGATGCGTCGAGCCCTTGTCCTTTTCATTTGTTCATCGATCTTCCTCAACAGTAGTCATTTGTGTTCTGAATGCTTTGCTAGCAGTCCATTTTCTTTTCATTCCCTTTGCTATGTCTCCACCCATACATTTATGCCCTGATGTGAGACCTCAATATTGTTCCACTTGAAGCATGAAAGGGGGAGGGGGTGGACTGTGTCGTGTTAACTCTCTCCGTGGGGGTGCCACAAGGGTCTGATCAAAGTCCCTCAAGCTTAGGTGTGTGTGTGCAGTTTTACTCACCTGGAACAGCGTTGGGGCGTTTGACTGAAGTCCCCTCAGGAGGGCTGTCTCCCACTATGTTGGGGTCATGGGCGCCGGACGGTGGGGAGTACGCTGGCGCTCTGGAGCTTTGTTCCTGGAGTAACTTCTTTGGGACTGCAGAAAAATGGATGCCCGTGCAGGAAAAGGAAGTCGAGGACATAGGAGAATGATTAGAATGACAATGTCGTTCACTGCCCGGGGTCAGGATGACAGCGTTTTTGAAGTTACTTTTCCAACAACGGAGGAGAACTGCTGAATTCATTTGTCATCATGTGGCTGTTGGTCATGGTCAAGAAATACACTTTAGAGAGTCCAGAGCACAATAACAGTTCAGTCACGTTGCCACTTCTGTACTTTGTATGTTTGTTACCAGCAGCTATGCTACGGAAGAGCAGCAAATGACTCCCAATGATAAACCAAAAAACCACGAGGGTACAGAACAGAATATTTGAGCAAATGAATGATGACCAAACATATTTACAGTATGTGCTATGATTCACACTTCTTTGACCTTGCACTATGTTTTCCCGAAACCTACGGCTCCCACCGCCATACACCCCCTTAAACCTCAGTGTCCTGTGAGTGAGTCAGGGAGTCTGCACCCCCCCCCCCCCCCCCACCCCCCCCTCCAAAACCCACCACCCGGGACAC
>NW_017806153.1:18658-42998 GCF_001891065.2 Hippocampus comes
CCCCCACCCCGCACCGCCCCCTGCTCTCGCCACCACGCTGCAACCATCTTCCACACTACACCTTGATTACAGGCTTCTGATTGGCTCTAATTTGCTGCATATGTGGCCCAGGGTCACAGTTATGACACACCATCGTGTGACACACACACATCCGCTCCAAATACTCAACTGATCGCTTTAAAAACAACCGCAGCTGCAAACAAAGCGCTGTACATCAAGTAAAAATCAGCCATACAAAAGAAAAAGACTGTGAAAACAATAAATCGCATAAAAACAGCTCCAGTCAGTAGGTGAGTAGCAGCATTTTGGACCAACTGGAGGTGCTCGAGGGAGGACTGGCTGACTCCAAACACAGTACAGTAATCTAGCCAAGATGCACTGATGAAACCTAATTCATCCTAATTTATTCATCGCCCTCCCACTATATGTTATTTCTTATTTGTTTTTTGTATTTATACCCCCCCCCACCCCCAAAGTGAATTTCGTTTCCTGCTACCGGCCTGATGATCTCAGCGGTTGGCAATCGCCGGTGTTCTGCTGGACGGAAACGAGGGCTTGGCGGCAACCGCTTTGAATGGCCGCTGGGCGCGAAGATACCAGGCGGGACAAGCGCATTCGCAACAATGGCCTGTGTTTACACTGGCGGGGCTCAGCTTTGTTTTCTCTATGGCGCTTTCTCCGAGCCAAAGTGTGTCTATGTGTGTGTGTGTGTGAATGTGTGTATTCGCAGCCCATGTGCTGAGCAATGCAGTTGGGACAAAGCCCTCGTAAGCCAGAGGGGATATAATGCAATATTAAACCACACTACATCCAAAACGAGATCAGACCAAGGCCAGCAAATTAAACACCCTTTTGCCCAGATGTCTACACTAAGCGAGTGGCGATATTTTTGTGTAGGTTTGATGTGAACAGATGCCTACAGGACAGACTTTCCGCACTCCGGCAGCACAACGCGCAAAAGGCGAACAGAGCAATCGCGAAAGATTTCTCCTTTAAATTCTCTAACTTTGAACCCCCTCCCATTGGAAAACCTCCAAACAGCAACCATCTGACAAGGAGCACTTTTGATTGCACGTATTCCAAACGTAAACAAGACGGGCTTTTGTTTGGCGGAGGATAGCATCACCAAATGACCTCAGCGGCATAAACACGGCATTGTGAAAAGTCTGGCTTTTGACATCACTAAACCAAATAGACTGAAAGTATGCGTGTCAGGGGGCGTGATGAACACACTCGTTTTATTCTTGCATTGCCACCACAAAAGACACTGTTCTGTTCAATCTTCAGAGGACAAACAGTTTTTTTTAAAACTTATTCATGTGACCGCACAGTTTTGAACAGCCACAGTAATTAACGTACATTTTCCACAGTTGATAGGCCTAAATCAAATTTTATTCACGACAGCCATAAATCGCAATCTAGCTCTTGCCGTTTTGATGTGGCTGTGGAAACAATGCTTTGTGGATTTCGGCTCGCACAAAACGGCATCACGTATGCCCTACAAAGTCGGAACCAGCAGATACAGGACATCTCATAACATTGGTTGTAAAAACACTCACGGACACGTACAGTGAGAGGAAATTCAATCTTCGAAAAAAGCCGCAATTAGAATGTTCCAATCTGGGCAGCTGCCATCGAGTGAGGCTCTTAACTCAGGCAGAAGTCTCTGCAGGAAACAATCACTGGCTGTTGGCAGGAAGCTTGCCATGCGAGGAAGTTATTGACGGTGATTATTTGTAAATGTTTGAATAAGAATCACTGAAAACCAAGAGCAAAAATAAAACAAAAGACGAGACCGAGTTTTGGCTCATATACTTGTTTCACTTCTGTACATTGTGTAAACTGTAAGCTGTTTACAGAACAAATTATAGCACAGGTGACAAAGTCAAGGCCCGGGGGCCCAGACCCGGCCAGCCACATCATTTTATTTGGCCCGCAAAAGCAATTCACATGTCAACTTCCATGATCCTTGCTCAAGTCTGTACAGAAATGTCAAATTGTGATTGTGTAAATAAGATAACGTTGAAATTCTGCAATCATTTTGTTACTTTGTTGACACTCGAAAAATAATCGAACCAACAACAAATAGCTGTTTTGAAGACGCGTCACAAGGAAGCAATGACAGGTTCAACGAAGGCTGAAGTGACAGCCGAAACTGTCAGCTCGGTTAAGAGTTTCTCTCTTCACCAAAAGAGACCAATGTCTTGACAAAAAGAAACTTCAAACCTAATTCAACAAACAGATAGTTGACTTGAGCGATTACAAAACTCATAATCCGTGAAATTGTTGTGTACAAGTAATAATACAATAAGATAACTAACTGTGCTAACACGCATGCATGGATGCAGACAGAAACAGTCGCATTTCTGACAAGCGCGCGCTCAGAACGAGTGACAAAACCACTCAACTGAGGAGCCGCCGCACAGAAATACATGGCCTCCAATATTGTGAAATATTGGAGGCCATGTATTTCTGGTTTCTGGTTGTATTAATGTCAAGCTTGGTTTTCCATACTTCGGTTTTGTTCCCGAAATGGATCCTGGAACATTTTTTTTTTCCTAGCCGAATATTTTATCGACGATTGACATGGCACACATTTTTCGTGACAATTTTTTTGTTGGTTAACGTGCCGTGAGATTTTTTCGAACATGAAATGCTTTTGTAAGTTTGGGACCTCTATGAGGAACCAGATGTCTAATATGGGTCTTGAACTCTGATTTACGAGCTGCCTTCCAAAAAATTCTGACTGTTCTTTGGGGAGGTGGCGTGGGGTTGGGGTTGGGGGGTTGCGATGCTGCAAGAAATAACTGTCCCCTGAACCACATCTGGACTTGTGGCACATCTGTTTATGTGACCGTTTTCAAAGTCACCAGGCACTACTGAATTTGAGTTTGGATGTCAAAGTCATGTCAGGAATTAACAACAGAGAGCCTTTGGATGAAGACGTCAAAAATTGATTTTGGAGGGAATCCGAAATGTCTTGGAAAGTAATGGAATTATGCTGGTGGTAACACGTCAAGAAACTTTAACATCATCTTTAGATGGAAGTGTAACTTACTTCAACCGAATTTTGGCCAGAAAAGTGTGCATCTTGGAGGCAGGTGCAGAGTACAAATATATAAATAATTTTTAAAAAATGGGAAGACTGCACAACTTCAAACGCAGAACGACAGAAATTAGCAGTCACAGTGCTTCCATTTCTTTCATAGAACTGTACATTATCTACAAATAAATGAAATGCAATCTCGTCATGTTCACAAAGGCAATAGAGAGAAACGCCAAAACCCGAGGAATGACCCCTGTGGGACACCACCCAATTTTAAAGCTACGCTGGGAACAGTGTCTGCGCGAGTGCCGTGACTATGGTGAGTCAATCACACGCTACGTTAAAGCCTCCCTCCATATCAAATTGGCCTTGTCGTAAACACCACAGATGACTGGAATAGATTAACCATTGTTCCGGAATAGCGAGAAACGACACACTTCAGCATCTGTATCACATTTTTTTTTCTTACTCTATCATTTGACATTGGCCTTCGTTATCATTTTGGGAAAAGCCAAACGCTTGTCTGTCCGTACCCTGTCATTGTTGGGTAATTAGATGAGGTTCTCGTCAGTCCTAACCAGTCCATGTTGAGTCTGAGCGACATCCTACACGCCTTAAACATCACCTACGAAATATGGAAGTTTGTCACACGCATGCAATTTCGGGAGGCACGCTTTCGTTCTCGCAGAATGTTGACAGCGCAGGGGAGGGTTGCGTGGTTGGTATAGATTGGCGAGGTCTGGGTTGGTCTGTCATCGCCCTTATCACCACCATGATGCATGCCACTTGCAAAAGCCATCTGTCTTTTCACTAGCCTGAAAATACAACACTGAACTACTTTTTATCACTTCTTTTTTGCCTCATTTTTTTTCCCATCCAACATTCACAAGAGAATTAATTCATCTGTTGAACGGTCACACTGTTGTAGCCCCAAACTCTTAACAGCACAGGCAAGATTTTAACTCAGTCACACAAGCGTAAATCTCACGTGAGGTCATCGTGACGGTGGCTCAGTCTTTCAATTCCAGTTTTCCACTGCAATTCATGTGCTGAAAACAAACTGTAACTAGCTTTAGGGCGTGACACTACGCCTGCTTTTTCTCTGCTCGTTTCATTTCTCCCGAGGTGACGTTTTAGCTAGCATTAAACAGTCGCAAGGATCGATGCCAAGTCTCACACACTCGTCTGCACCTTTTGTTTGGGTTTTGACAGTGTGCTGCTGGCTGCTCTAGTGATAACCAACTCTGGGAAAAAAAAGCTATTTATAGGTCGGCTGCAAAGTACAGCTGTTAGCGTATGAAAGAGAATGGCGGACAGATTAGAGGGACGAAGCGGCAAACAAATGCTGCGATTGTGTATAAACACACCGTACTGTAAATAGCTGAGCGCTGTTTTCCATTCTCGAAGTGCCTCCTGCGGGTCCAACACTTTTGGCATTACCGACGCCGAATTACAGCTTGTCCGTTTTATTTTCCCCTCCCCCCCCTCTTTCTTCTGACCCTGTCCACTTAGCCACGGTCTTAAAACAGCTTGAGCCCCCAACAGATGCTGATCGGTGCCTTGAGGGGTCAAGAGTGGAGCGAGAAGGCGTGAGCGAGACAGACGCAAGCGTGACTGATGGCCGGGCTCCGACAGACGCCGCCGTAAAAGCCTTCAAGATAAATATCCCCTCAACTTCCTCCTCTGGTGGACTATCTCAAAGAGGCTTCTTGCACAAGATAAAAAAGACGAAACCAAAGAGCATCGAGGGTTCGAGTCTTCTGACAGACTGTGAAATGCTCGATTGCAAAAGGTGCAATTTGCAGCGACTCAAAATTGAAAGCTCGAAGACAACGGCGCCCTCGGGAGACAGAGCCTTCAAGCCGCTGACATTAAGCGACGGAATAAAAACATCGCAGCAACACGTGTCGACAGAATATAACAATACTCATTACATCTTCAACAACTAATATTAGCGCTGTACTGATGAGCTGAGAGGAGTTGAGGCATCTCAATAAAGACCGGCGGTAGCTTCAAAATAATTGTTTTACTGATGAAATAAACTGTCAATCTTGATCTTCATTTGACTGCTGACCGTTTTTGATTCAATCTGCACTACGATTCTCTTCAAACTGCCGCCGAGGTCTCGAGCGCGCCGGAGTTGCTAATTGCAACTGGATCTGTGATCTTGGCTTCGGGGAGCACATCGCGACTGAGGCGAAACAGACTCACCCAAGTGGATATGAGCGCACGAGCCAACACTTGACGCCTTAATTCAAACACACTGCACAGCACACCTTGCCGACATGTCGATTGAGGCCAGAGTCAGCAGACGCAGGGTAGGGGGCGAAACGAGATGACGAAAGGGGAACCACACTGTTAAATGTGGCGAACATTCTTGGAATGTTTTTTTTTGGGTTCATGGAAAAACCCAACGAAAACCCAATACAATGCCGTACGAAACTTCAGAAACGCTTCTGAGTGACAGTGACTTCAGTTTTACATGAGCAAAATCTGCTTCCCCATTCCGTTTAAGTACGTAGGATTAAGTATCCAAACTTTTCCTCCACTGAGCAGAGTGCTGAGAGCTAGCCTGCGTGCCTGCGCTCGGTTTGCCAAGCCTCGGCGTCCTGTCATGAGCCCGAATTGTGCTCCTTGGGGATTTATTTGTTTATCGGCTACAGATCTGCTTCCAAATGTAATGGCTTCTTTCTTGGCTTCATTCTTAGCAGTGAAAGTCAGTCGGAGAGTTTTGGCAAGATCGCGCTTGCAGAAAAAGACAAAAAAAAAAAAAAACAGCTCAATCAATTCAGTGAGGCTGATAAATACAGTGCGGCCTTTCTTTCATTCAAATGGTTCGCACGGGGTCAAGGACATTCCAAATGCATGAGAGTGTGGAGTAAAAACGAGAGAGGACCACCCAGATGAGGAATAAAGGCTGACCTTTATGGGGCAAATCTCACATCAACACTCAGCGAATACGTTTTTTTTTTTTTTACTAGGTGAACGAAAGACACGCGAGACTCACAAAAGGGCACACATGGTTGCAGTCTCGCCGAGTCTTCAAAACCTCTTCCAGCCTTTGGACCTTTACCAGGGAAGAAATCATTTTGCTTCCCTTCATTCAGTCCAGACACTCTCTCGGGTGGGGGGAGACTCTTTTGGAAAAGGCTCGGATTCTAAACGCACGTGCGTGTTTGTGGTACAAAATAATCATTGTTGATATCTTTATCCTTTGGCACAGCTCTGTGAGCACGGCTCCAAGGTGGGGGGGAGAGCACAAAGGCCTCCCCAACAAATTGGCAGTCTGGATTTGCTTTATTTTGCGGATGTTATAATAGAATTTGCTACAAAACCAAACACACGGCCAGATAAAGGGGTCCGGAGTCGGGCATAGAGGGACGGAAAAATTCCCATAATCACAAGGCTAACGACGCTCAAAATAAAATACAAGCAAGGAGGTTTAAAAACTCAAGGTGACCATAAAACTTCCTCCTTCATTGTCTCGTCGAAGCAAAAAACGAACCGCGGGGCTCATTCGGGCTGCCCGACTCGTATGTTTTTGGTGGCCAAATGCCAAGATCCAAATAGAAAGCAACTCGCTCGAGAGTACGCGAGTGCAATTGTCGGGCCGATGCCGCAACTGATCAGCGACCGACTTGGGTAGGCCGGCTATAATTAAAAACACATTCAACAAAAGAAAAGCAGTCGAGCATTTTTTTTTCAGGGAGGGAATTGGTCGTGAGGCCCGACATTTGCCAAGTAGGCATGTTTGAGAATTGGGATGTCTTTTGAAGCAGTGGTCGCCAACCGCGGAGTCTCGCTTCTAAAATCGGTTTGCGAGTTGAAATCAATCAACAGAATCCGCCAATAAATTAAAATGTAGAAGCAGTAAACAGCAATCGTAACAAGTTGACCAAACACGCAGCCTTGACTTCCGAAGATGAAGCTATTTTGACGAGAGGTTCCTCCCCCGGCGACGTGGAGGCGGAAGCTTTTGTGAGCGGCATGTCGTCAAAAATGAGGCACAAGACAAGACACCCGCTGAATCATTTGAACAAGTCACGCGACGAGTGATCGATTGGAAAGCATGAAAAATTTTGCACGGCCTCCCCACGTAAACATTAGCCCTTTAGCCGCTAACAACTAGCCATTAGCAACAACGCTCACACCGTCTGGAGAATCATAACTTAAGAATGATTATGTTTTACATCATAAGGTGTATTTATCATTTCATATTGGTCAATTTCTGAGTAGTTCAATGTTTTATTTTATTTATTTTTTACAGTAGAACAACACAGTTTGAAAAGAATGAAAAAGAAAATGTCTGTTTATAAAATGTTGATCTTCTCTATTATCATTTTGGTTGTCAGGACCGGTGCTTTAAAACTGGTAATTTAAACGCAATTAAAGAAATATGGTTGCCAGTCCGCGAACCGCATGCCCTTGTCTCAACTGGTACGTGACCCCCCCCCCCCCAAAAAGGTTGCCAACCACTGTTTTAAAGCATTTCTTTCCATTCTCGCTAGTATTCCAATCCGTTTTCACCAATACGGCACATATTTGTTTGTTAGCATCGTGAAAAGTCCCAGACCGTCACGTTACAATTTTGAGCCCGCTTTTGCCGGGTACCAGTCGAAGGATTACTGATGGTCTACGTTCGAGCTCACCAAAGATTCCTGTTTGACTCCGCCACGCTCGTGTCACATAACAGCACACGGTTAAGCATCGACAACTATAAGACGACGAGTGTGGCGTACCGGGCGACATGGCAACCTTCAACGTGCACCTCACGAGCAGCAAAAACCTCGTCGGGATCAGGTTGCGGGCAGGAAACAGATGGCCTGCTGCTGAGATGTGTGTGGTGTGGGGTGGGGGGGGGGGCAAATGCCATAGGAGGCAAGTGAGAGTGACTCCCTCATCTTTTCATCCTCAGCTGGAAGGAAGAGGAAGAGTGAGGCAGCCGTGGTGTTCGGGGACCAGATCAGAGGCTTCTTGCCAAAGATCGCGGTGATGGAGTTGGCTGGGAGATTTTCAAACCCAGCACGGCGCAAGTGACTCGACCAGCAGCCTATTCGAGACGACCGTGTCGCATCCAGTTGAGAGACGGAAAATTTTGCGAGGCATTTGGTGGCTTCCACCTTGACGCCTTCGAAAACAAGATTAGAGAAATAGCGAGGCAAGATCCGATGAACCCATTCGGGGACAGCGGTTACTATAGTGGACATCTCATTTTTTTCAGGTTACAGGTTGCATGGAAGGGTTAAATGTTTCAAGAGGATATGCATGATTATAAGATGTTGCTTCCGGATCTCTCTTCTTAATGTCAAATCTGATTAAATATCTAGCTCATGGCAAAGATATGAGCAGCACTACATCCGAATACTCCCAAGAAGTTTCAAAAACTTTGGCGAGGAAGATTTATTTTCTCTAGACCACAAATTTTGGTACGGAGACGCATGAAGCCAGGATGGTGGAACCGTATCCGATGAAGAATCAAGAATATACAAATGACAGGGAAGGGTGGCAGGAGACAAAAAAAAATAAAATAAAATACTCCACCCCCAGCAAGTTTTTGAGGGTTGGAAGCACATCTGCTTTGGCTATCAACCCCCCCCCCCCCGGCCGCTTCCCTTTTCACCTACCCAATAACTTCAGCATGGAGTATTTTTAGAGAAAAAGACCACGTTGAGAAAAAAAAAAAAAAGAACAGAAAGACTTTCATGAATGCATGCTGAGTTTCAGAACACATAAAACTGGAAACATGAGAACGATTTCTCTCCCCCCTGCCCCCTCCCAATTCCAATAAAGAGTCGAGAAGAGGGCGGTTGGAGCAGACACAGCTACAGTACACGTTTAGTCGAGTGCCAGGTTCTACTCCGACTTGCTAGAGTAAATAAAGCGATTTGATGCCGCGGTGCAAATGGGTGATGACGGAATGAGTGCGAAAAATGTGAGGGGAGCGTGAGCGAGGCGCGGGGGGGGGGGCGCTAACGTGGGGGTCTTGAACAAATTGCATGCAGTCGAGACGATTTTGCCATACAAAGTCACTTTGCCAGTTGCATGCCCAAAGCAACAAGGGGGGGGAAGGTGACGTTATGTCGAAATATAATGCTGTATAAAAAAATCATTAAAAAAAGCAAATGAATGACCTCATACGAAGGAGAAAAGCCCCAAATAATCGTCAAGAGAACAGCAGTGTGTTTAGAAAGTTTGAACTTTCCATTCACACAGCTTTCTAGTGGACAACAACGCTCACAAGCATGCACAAATATAATTCAGTAGAAATACTCGTGCTTGAATATGGCCTACGGTTAATCGATGGTGCTACACAAGAGCGATAAAAATAACAGACTGTCTTTCCTCACATACTATTTTATTTCCTTTTTCTTTTTTAACGACTCAGCCGTCAGTCTTATCTAATGGCCAGACACGGATTTACATGCTATTGCCGCAGCCCTGGATCACATGTGTACGTGTGTCAATGTGTACGGGCAGTACAGACATGGGAGGGGAAAAAAAGAAAAAGTACAGAGCGCCATTCTCCACTGTCACGTCAAACGTAATCTGTGGAGGACATCACGAGATTAAGAGCTCATCTGGAATGATAAGAAAGTTTACATTCGGTTTAATCGAAATGTGCTCATCAAGCCGACGATGTCGATTCCGGTTCTGGTATCTGCGCCGCCTGCCTTCTCGTCTCGTCTCGTAACCTCAACCGCAGGCTAATTCATAAATTACTAACAAAGCGTCCCTTGTGGTTTGGGAGGAACGAGGATTTGCAAGAGTGCGCGCCGGACACGGACAGAGTCAACTGGAGGGAAATCTGGCTCGTGGTGAGAGGAAGGCAAAGAGGCGTCACTAAAAGGAAAGCCACGTGTTGACAACACGATTCGCTCAGCCAATCAGACCACTTTTTTTTTTTTTTGTTGTTTTCCCATCCGCGATATGACCTCGTTTTGGACTTCTGTTTACGAGGGATGACGTGGTTTTAATGTGAGTTTGGAAAAACGCATGCGGGGAATTACAAAGAAGCAACTGGAAAGATGCCGTTAGCCCAAAAGGGTTAGCATCCGGAGCTAAGGTATGGCAACAGGGTAAGCTAACGCGAGCAGGTATGTTTGTGTTTGTTATCGCTAGCCACATTTCCCTCAAATGTCACAATGAGACAAATCTGCTCGATGAACATGGAGTGGTCAGCTACTGTAAGCGGTGTGACCTCGGTACACTCGGAACACCGCCTCAGGAGGTAGCAGAACTAGGATTTGGTTCTGCCAACAGAAAAGGGTGAAGACAGAGACGTGAGTGAGATTACATTCTCAACACTAACAGAATTCATCTTTGCCGAGGTGAAATAAATAATCAACTGACGTGTTGACGCTAGTGCTAGCATACTTCTAGTTATTTCATTTGCCGCGGTTACATAATGTGACCCGAGATTCTTCCCGGTGGGCTCATTCCTCACAGGTGCTCGAAGTTCAACTCACACAGACGTCCGCTGTTGCCAAATTCAGTATTAATATCAACATGACTTGGGGGAAAAAAAAAAAAAAGGAATAATTACAGGGCCCTTGGAGATTTACCGCTCCATCAAGTTTCATGAAAATCACCCTGATCTCACTCTGCGATGCCAACCTTTGCCAAAAGAAGCGTACGGTAAAACGGTGACTCATTCAGGTACGTGTGACGCCTGTTTGCGTCGAATTTGCGGTGTTGGCAGACACCCTCACCGCCGTTTGCCTCATCCGTACACAAACCCGCGGTTCCCTGTCAAGAGCCTAATCCGGTGAGTCGGGTCTGGCAAATCGCCCTCTCTGCTCATGTTACCTCATGTTTCAGTGGAATCTTACAACACGCACACAATTAGCACGGGCAGCCCAATTAACTCACGCCTTTCAAAAGCAAGCGCCTCCACATCCCCTAAGGTGATGCCGCCGGGCGAGCCGTTTCGAAAGCGAGGATGCTCCGACATCCCCAGAGCAGCCCAGAGCGCCAATTTAACAACACTTAATCCCAGCGTGTTCAGACTGAAGTCAAGGTGACACTTACACACACATTGTTGCAACGGAAACACCTCCAAGGTCCGGGCGGTCACTTTCTTGAAAAAGACGCTCTTGTCAAAAACTCCCCACGCTTTGAAAACAAGCTCACACGTGAGTAGTCCGGCGTGGGTCCGAGGAGAACGAAAGCACAGCCCAAAAAAGGGAAAAAAAGGGAGTGAGGGAGCGAGCAAGCAAGGGGGTGAGGGGGGCGGCGAAGACAAATGAATAGCCCCCTTTAAGAAGGTGACTCCTGACTCTCTCGTAGTGCTTCTCATCCAGTGTGGAGGTGGAAGAAGCCGTCTCTTTTTTTTCTTTTTTTTTACTGTTGCCTTCCTTCCAGTTTCGAGTTCAAGCCGGCTTTAGACAACAGGAATGTGACAGCGAGCGAGAGAAAGAGGGAGGAAGGGTGTGTGTGAGAGAGAGAACGAGAGAGAGTGAGAAAGAGGGAAGCGGCAGACACAAGCCGGACATGTAGTAGTGTTCACCTCCACAACACTCTACTGTGTTAGCAGTCCGAGGGATGTGAAAAGGGGAGGGGTACAATGGGGGGGACGTGGATACGTGTGTCAGAGAGAGAGAGAGAGAAAGAGAGAGAGAGGCGGCAGTGTGCAGCTACAGGAAATGACCTGGGGATTTCATTCAGATGAAACAGGGAAGGTTGGTGCGCAACAGGCTCAACCAGCCTACTCGTACAATGTCGTGAAAAGCACCGTGGAGAACAAAAACACAACGGGGGGGGAAAAGGTTTAAGTGATTGAAATCGATATCAGTCAGGGAATGGTTACAAAAACGGATGTGGGACTCCAGTGAACTACGGTCGGAGTCATTTTTCACAAACGCAGAAAACTGGAAACAGTGGTGAAGTGTACCGGGCAGGGTTTGGCCAATTTATCCAGAAGGTCAATAAAAACATTTAAAAAAAAACCCTCTGCAGGTCTCAGTTCACGTCAGCGTTGGGTAAAAATAGCAGCCATGGGAAAGTCGAGTGAAACTTGATGACTTAGTTCACATTTGAAAACAGATCAACTTTTGATTCTGACGTGAAGCTAGATGTCGGAAAATCGCAAATCGCCATCACAACATGACATTTGCGGTGCTGCGGGACGACCTGGAAACGTGCAGCCATTTATTTCATTTGCCCCACGGCTTCTTCACATCAACACACGCACACAAATACGCTCGTGCTTCCTTCTGATTTGTTTTCCTCATTCTCTCACTCCATCCTCCATCTTCATCCAGCGCATGAAGAAAACTGAAACCAGCCACAAGCTGAAAAGAATTAGACCCCCCCCCCCACCAACACCAAATTCAACCCAGCCCCCACTGGCTCCCACCAACGACCACCACTTTCCTATTGAACACGCTGGACGGAAAACAAAAACATTTAAAGAGCCACGGTGCGCCGAGCGACGCAGAGACTGTTGTGCCCCGAGTGTGCGACTTTACGAGGGAACGGGGGGGAGGCCCCCTTGTGGGGTCGCTTAAATTGCACTTTGCGGCCCAAATATCCCGTTGCCGACATGGGAGAGATGCGCTTGTGTCGATGTGCATGACTTCCTTCAACGCGTTGATCGCAACAACGTGAACGCTCTTTGGAATTGCCATTTCGAGAACCGGAGGAGGACGAGCCAAAACATCATTTCTGTCTTTATAACAATTTCTTAATGAGAGATTGATTTCATACCATTGAGTTATGAAATGGCATAAAACTGATCTGCAGCTACGTGAGTCAATCGCATCCGATTAAGAACCGGATCGTCAAGAGTTCGCATCCCAGCAAGACTCCCCACGTTCACTCATTTAGTTCGGAGCGGCGGGCGAGCAAAACTGCTGCAGTGATTACATAAACAGACAACGTGTGAGTGCAAGGATGGAGAAAGCAAAAAAAAAAAAAAGGTGGGGGCGAAAGCAAGAGGGGGCTGCAAAAACAGAGGAGGGAATTTAAGACCTCTCGTTTCTGCCAATTCCACTTTGCCCCAAATGCATTTTAATCTACTCAAAGTGAAAAACGCTCCCCCACCCCCCGACGCCCCGTGATCTCAATCAAAACGCGGAAACTCAAAGTTTGAGGGTGATTAGAGCTTACGACCGCACTTTGGTGTCCGTGCGCGCCGCTCGACTTGGCCGGCGACCAGATAAGCAGATGACGACAGTCGACGAGGCGCTATCGCGTGGCACACAACTGCTGACCTCAACCTGCTGGCAAAGCACAATCTCCGCATGCCCCTCGCATCAGCAAGTCGCCATGGCAACCCCTTTGGCGCCAGCCGCCCCCCGCTCCCACCTCCACTCCCTCACTCGGGAGCGCCAGGAACTTTTCAGATGTTTAATTTTTAACTTTGGCCGAGAGCAGCTAAGCTATGTACCAAATTGCGCACACAGAATGCCTTGTATGGGTATTGGCAGGTATCACAACAGATGCTATTAATGCAATACACACACACACACACACACACACACATACACACAGAGGGTCAGATGAGGTCACGTGTATTTTCTCGCAGCGCTGTTCCTGAGCGTGCCAGCTGCGGTTGTTTTGTGCAGAGTCAGGTTTGTGTTAAACGAGAGCGGGGAGCACCTCATTCCTTTCTGCTCGCTAAAATTCAAACGCACCAAGACAAAGACCGACTTTCTCTTCAACCCGCAAACGTTTTGCTCTCTGGTTTCCCTCCGATGCTGTAAAATGAGTTTGAAAAACGTTTTTGGGGGGATTATGGTTTGTTGTGTATTTAAAGTCGAAGACCAAATTTTTTTGGTGGGGCCTCAATTAGTCGATCACAATGACAGTAATACAGTTTGTATCAACGAAAGCCACGATCGCCGACGAGATGATGGGTTTCCTCGAAAGTAGATCGTTCCGAATAAGCATTTCCCACCAAATTTTATAGTCTGTCAGAAGAAAACATCGCATGCAGAAATGAAAGCAAAGTACTGTTTCTCTTCTTTGACCGCAATTGGGAACCGTCTAAAAAAAAAAAAAACGTTCATCAAACATTTTGAGGTCTGGATCATGCCAAGCATCCTAAATCACTTTTTTTTTTAAAGGGTGAGAACTGAGGGGGTTTTCGACTTGGAACCGGCACCAGATTCCTCACAGGACTGCATGTGTGGCATGATGTCAGATCCTAAAAAACATGTTTATTCTCATTTGTGGGTACTTAACGGACATATGTTTCTGGGGCTCCCCCCCCAGAGGTTGACTAATGTTTGGGGCTACAGAGCAGCGAGTAGTGACCGCAGGTCCACGCTAGCGGGCCAGTATAAACACATGTTGCATGTTCTCCCACGTGCCTGCACGGGTTTTCTCCGGGTACTCCCACATTCCAAAAACATGCACGGCAGGTTAACGGAACGCTCTAAATTGTCCCCAGGTGCACAGATTGTCGTTCATCAATGTCCGCCCTGTGATTGGCTGGCAAGCCGGTTCAAGGGTGTACCCCCGCCGACTGCCCGAGGACAGCTGCTACACATCCAAATACTTGAGCTGTGTGTTTTCGCGGCAGCTCAGTGGTGCGAATGAATCCATTTCTGCCCCCCCCTCAGCAATTAGCGTTGTTCATTAGTTAAGCTTTCCCTGATGTGTTCCGAACCCGAGTCTACTGTGTATGGTTCACGTGAGGCTTACCGAGGCCCATCCGTTACGCTGCAGCGCACCAAACGGGAAGTCGTAGAGGGAGGGCCTCTTTATCTTGATTTAGGTTTAGAGAGATGCCTCGGGGGAGGAAGGGACCTAAACTGAAGCGCCGGGACTCGCATAGGAACAAGAACACGGATTAGCGGCGTAAACTATATCTCTTACTCCGGCAAAGATCAATAAATTCCGCAAAGTTTGAAGTCGATTGACTGACAACTATGCTCTGTCGAGAACAACAACAAAAAAAAAGGTGATTGACAATGTCGCTCTTGACCTTAACTGCACTGCCGGAATTTCTTGATAGCGAAAGAAACGGCTCTTTTGAGCGGTAAATATTGAACGTTTGAAGAAGAAAGAAACCGGTGGTACACTTAGTGCTCGTAAAAAGCGTATCCAAATATATAAAATAAGCCATTAGCGGGCTTATTGTTGAAGTCACGATAAAATTAGAAAAAGGCAGCGCAAAAGGTTCCCGATTGGAATCCGTCGCTTTCATCGAACAGTCACAGTAAATGGTAAGCAAGAGAAACTCCTTTAGTGGGGTTTTTTTTGTTTGTTTTTTTTTTTTTTTAAACAAACAGTAGGGCGATTGAATCGTATGACCTCCGGGCTGTTTGACTTTCAAGCTTCCACTGTCTAATGCTCCGCAGGCTGATTCTTTGATAACCCGCACAAGCTCAAGCTGATGTTCACCGAGCCACACAGAACCTACAATACGCACGCCATCGTAAAAACAAAGCACCCCCACTTCATTCATTTTGCCGTGTTGCAAAAAGACTGCGAAATAGCACTTGGGTCAGAAAAGGACATTTAAAATTGCCCGAGCCTTGTGGCAAACTTGCTGTCCGCAGCCGCTTCAGCGACGTACTCAAGTTCAAACCTCTCCATCGCCCAACCTGGCGTCTTTCTGTTGAACATTTACCCTTCCGCTTCCCCCACTCCCTCCTTCCTCGCAAACACCCGCTCGCTGATCGAGCTGTTTGGTGAGTTCGTGATGGGTTATCACAGGCAGATAAGGGAGGTCAGACAACGATTGAAGACAAAAACCACTCCATAAACACGGCTGAAGCGTCGGCCTGTTCTTGTCTGCATCCGGCGGTTGTTACCGAGATTTAAAAAAAAAAAAAAGGGGGGGATGGCCACTTGGAGAACTATTTGACAAGGCACTTTCAAAAGATAACATGACACTCAAGAGAGCCCGGTGTGAATCAGGTCTAGACTGAGTCGTCCGTGCTGTGGCGGATTTGAGAGGCTCCAGGCCACGACGTTGATTGATCAGTCCCGGATGTTCGGGCATCTGGATAATGTGCGCGCGTCCGAGAGAATGGTTTAAAGAACGACGGCCTTGGCCTGCCGGGATTAGCCCCGGGGGCGCGTTACTGACCAAACAAAAGAATAAAACCATCATTTCCACTCATCTCCACAGACTATAAACAACAGATTTAAGTCTTTTAAACTGGAATGTTGGGACTTGCGAGGAGTTTTACATCCCTTTGTGCGTGGAATTAGTCGGGCAACAAAGAATATATAATCATCGGCATCCCAGCATGTGAACACCCAACAATGTGATTCGGTTCTAGTTCTTAAAGCCACAACAACACAATCATGCCACAAACCAAGAATAATTGCCTTTCGCTATACACAGTTTTCCCTTTTGGTAAAATGAATAAATACAATCACAGTGTCCAAGGTGAGACAGTGAAGCTTATCATTGGGGAAACGGCGCCCCCGTGTGGCACATGTCGGAAGCGGATGACTTACCGCAGGTGTAGATGACGCTGAGGTACTTCCTGGTGCCAGAGTAGCAGGGATCCCCAAATTCCCTGGATGAGGCTCGAACCACGCAGCTCTTCTTGGCCTGACAGCGAGAGGTGACGACCCGCAGGGCGATGGACGACTCGCAATCTGACGGAAGACAAAATGATGGACCATTTATTGAGGATGCAAGTTGTTGTAGATGGATTTTACAGCAAAGCACCACACAAGGACCTATCGGCGAGAGATCACACATATTGTGACGGGGTCAACACATCTTTCACTCTCTCGCCTTCATGGCACCCCAACAAAACGGCAAGCAAAATTAATGAAGACGCTTCTGCTACGTGGACGGGAATGTGGGTGGACCCTGGTGCCTTACAGAGGCCTCAAGAGTCTCAGCGCTCTGCGTGTCACCCCTAAAATGGTCTTTATGACCTCTATAAACAACACAAGGAGATAAACCTTTGAAAGTGGACACTTGATTCTCAACTGGGTCACCTCTGTGGGTCCCACGGGCGGGTGGGGGAGGATATCAGACATGCCAACAGGCCACAATGAGCGGTGCCACAAGTCAGAGGGGAAATGTTCGAGTGAATTCGACCGCGGACTTTTTAATGCAGTAACATTGGCCTAAAATGTGAACCCACGCACTTCGGTGGAGGCAAAGGGACATTCCCCAGCAGGAACTAACAATCTGAAATTCCTGACCAGGACACAGTGAGGTCAAAGCCTGTTGGAAAGCAGCGTGGAACTTGAAAACTGTCGAGACATTTCAGAGACTGGACAATTACCCACACGTGCGCGCTCACTGATAAGGTGAAGGTTAGGAGCATTTTTACAATTTGTTTTAGCTTCAGGGAGAACTTAAATCTTTAAAAAAAAAAAAATCCCTGAAGAAGCCAATCTGCGGTTTGCCAGCTTAGCGTGGTTTTAAAAAGTCAAGGTTTCAATACCGGCTAATACTGTTTGTCACCGTTAATGAGCTAAGGGGACAACATGATTAAACAGGGACCAATATGATTGGCTACTTATCGAGTGGAGAGAAAGAGCCGTCTGAGGTTAATTGGGGCCAGTCACCTTTTTGTGTCTCCTCGCAGAGCAGAGAGGGGAGGGGTGAGCAGTTACGCATGGACGAAGGGGGAGGGAGCAAGACGAAAGAGATACTGCAAACACGGATGCAGTTTTATTATGTTGATTAATGTGGACCGTACTTAAAAAATATGTTGGCAGTGGGAACTAGTTAGCCCCAAGGTTAACAGGAGTAGCCAAATGGGTCTTTTCTAAAAAAGTGACAGGACACTGTGACCTACTAAGAATTAAAACAGAAGCACGATAAAATGTATTTATTTCAACTTTACATGGTGATAAAAATACAATTATTTACCCAAATATTTTTAAATAGGACATTTTAGCTGTTATATTAATACTGCAACACCGCCATATTTTTGCTTTTGAAATATGTGTAACAAAAAAGCCCCCCAACTCCCCGCCCCCCAAAAAAAAAGCCAAACAAAAACCGAAATACGTTCATACTTGCTTACTGAACTCCAGTTGAAGCCCAACCTTCAATTTAAATGAAATAAACATTTCCGACTCACATCACATTTAATTCCGTTTGAATAAAGTCCTCCAGGCTACACATGCCAAGTACCTCATGACTGCAAGCCTAATTGGATATAATATGACATGATGACGTTCTGGCCTGCCTTGTTGCTGAAAACTGTTCCTTCTGATGTTCGTGTCCACTGACAGACATGCGCCTATTAGCTCGAATTCGGATTCCCTGGCCTGACTACTGTGAGTACAAGCAGAACAGGGGTCTCACAGAAGAACAGGATTTGGATTAGGATCCAAAAATGGGAGTGAGGGAGTCATTGGAGAGACTTTGTTTTGGGTCACCCATGATGGTACAGCCCCGTACCGTACCATCATGGGTGAGTAAAACATGCAAGGATGCAAACAGGAAGGTCTAACCTATTTTTTACTCACTTAAGATTAGCACAAATGTTTCAGAAAATACACATTTCCCAGAATATTCTGGAGGGTGCCGCTCCAAACACAATACTCCGGGTTGTCCACCCCACCCCACACATACACAACTTGTCTGGGAATTTACAATAAGGGGGGACCTATTTTATCTCCTCCTCCACTCATATGACTTACATGTGAAGCGTATCGTTTGATACATAAGCCACTTGTGATACTTCAAGTCTTTGTATGGCCGACATATGACATGCAATGGTGTGTAAGGTGATAGCTGCATATTTTGAGGGCACAAAATATGTATAACATGAGTAACACCTGACTTCTCATTGCAACGCCATTTGTGCTTTGCTATAGGTGGGAACATAAGCGGTACACTAAATGATATATCGTATTTCCTCGTGCCGTGGCATGGATGTCATTTATTTACTCCACTACAGTGTACAATGAGTCTTTTAGGGCTAAAACATTTAGTAATTTCAATTTCTTTTTTGTAAAAACGTTCTGTCCACAAACTCCACGTGACATCTGTTCTGCTTTACAGATGCCAAATTGATCTGTTTGATTTCTTCCAGACAGGACAAAGGTGGCCTTAAGGAGAAAATATCCTTTTTGCTTAGCGGGACAGCTCTGAATGTCATTCGCTTAAGCAGTGAAAGGGAGCACCATGTTATCTTGAGATGGAACCCAGGGGCAACAAATTCAATGGAAACAACAGGGGCCCCAAAATTGAACCCTGTGGAACACCATATGATGGGAGGGGGGTGCTCAGAGTAACACAAAAAGTACTGCCTGCCAAATTGTATCACCTGTTATTTATTTCCATCAAGGAAAATAAGTATGACTCAGTTTGAGGTGTTTGTAAAATGGATGGCGCACCCAGCTATTAATTTTGAGAGGAGGCCACGACTCGCAGAAATACAATATATCACCTAAAATTCCTCTTCCATAAAAATAGTAGACATAGTAATTATTTATTGCTAATACATCCAAGGGAGGCAAAAAGTTACCGTGTATTGAAACAAAATAGCAATGTCCTTTTTGGAGCTCCATACCTCTGGTCTTTTTTAGGCTTAGTTTGAAACCCATGAAAGCATAGCGGCCCTGAGAAAGAAAAAGCGATATCAGACACGGCAAAGGGGGGGGGTAATTTAGATGTCAAGAGTTTTGTCTGATGATAATGAGTCAGATGAGAG
Organism: Hippocampus comes; assembly: GCF_001891065.2. Taxonomy (NCBI): domain Eukaryota; kingdom Metazoa; phylum Chordata; class Actinopteri; order Syngnathiformes; family Syngnathidae; genus Hippocampus; species Hippocampus comes. The sequence continues at coordinate 38,297 of NW_017806153.1, forward strand.
AAGAGGGCTACTGCTTTGAGGCTCCTCCATCACAGTTAAGACCTGTCCGACTCCGCACGAAAAAAAAAAAGGGGAGAAAATAACATCAAAGAAGTCTTACAATTGGGCGCATGTCTTTTGTGCACTCCCTCTTTAAATATTCCTGGTCACGCGGGTTCATCGTGCTATCACGTAGTCTACTCTGGCTATAAAATGTACACATTTCACAAACTATAGCTCAGTTTTCCAAAAATACAATTGTGACTGACCTAAAACCTTTTTTTTTTTTTTTTTTTTTTTGGTAAAACAGCAGACAATAAACATGCCCAAAATGCCAGGACAACCAAAAATACCAATTTCGGCTTTGGATGTCGAGCCAGACGTCACTAACTCTGCTTTTGAAAGATAATTAGCAGTGTGGGTCTGCGCTGTCACTCATGACAAGCTCACTTCCTGCAGCTCGGCGTGACACGGGAGCCACATGAAAGACGTGGGGAATCCCACTCGACAGTCTGGAACAGCCCGAATGCGAGTGTACGCGAGCGTGGCGTTTCCATGCGCATTGTTGACCGCGCACAAAGCGAAATGCCAGTTGACGGTTCAACAATGCTTCTCCCTGCCTCTAATCTGGCCTTTGTATCGCCGTAACAGTAGAGTTCATCTGCCAACGCTACTGCCACAGTTACGCTACTGTATTTAATGTCGAGCCTGAAACTAGATATTGCACACACACACACACACACACACACACACACACACACACACACACACACACACGCACACACAACCAATCTACCCACCACTACACACACAAAGCCACCTGCTGCGCTACTGGAGTGGAGGTCACTCCATTGGCACGGTATGCGCTTTACTCACACTGCTCGTGTTAGCCTTTTGAACCCGTGTTCGCATAAAGGGCCACACACACACACACACACACACACACACACACACACACACACACACACACACACACACACACAGCAGTGGCATGTCGGCATTGCATTGTGCACCTCGCCATTTAAACTCACACTGGCGTCGTAAACAAGAATAAAAACGTAGAGGTTAAATTATGAGCATCGTTGTCATGCATCCAGGCGCACACTCACACACACACAAACACGCAGGGAAACATTCTTAATGGCAATTCAATCCTTGTGCCCCTTGCTACGGCACATCAGAGCACGGGATGACATCCGATCTACATTCCGACCCAGTTCCGCCCCGACAATGTGTGCGTCTGTGTGCACGGGGCTTTTATATATATCTCAGGATGCATTTAAAGCCCGGCCAGGAAACAACGGCTTCAAATGATAATAAATCTGTCTCATCTTCAAGCACCGAAATGGGTGTGTCAGTCAACAAATCACTGGAGGAAGCTGTAAATCTCCCAAAACGCACATGAGGGTAAAATCGCGCAACATCGCCCGCCCCCCGCCTCCCCCTCCCAGAAAAAGACTTAAAGCGGAATTAAGGCCTGGCAGGATTTGTGAAGGTCTTTGTGCTGAAGATGCGTTCGAGTCCTGACATGTACGAGTCATCAATAAAAACAGCGAGACGCACGGTGACGCCTGGTATGTTTTCCTTTCAGGAAAAAAAAAAAAAAAAGCAAGACAGTTCATCCCTGAATGCTCAATTATGCAATTTGATTTTTTTCATTTTAACGGAATGGTACGCGGCAGTGTCGTCATGGTTGCTTACCCACTGATGAGGCTCTCCTGTGCTGCGGGGGACACTCAAGAGTGCCCTGTTGGGTGCGACCAAACATGGCGGAGTAGACCGCGATCTGCATCCCCCGTTTGCAGCTCAGCCTCATCCTGTCCTCCTCACACACCACTTTGCTTTTGTATTCATCTGGAGGACAAAAAAAACAAACAAAAAAAAAGATTAGGACCAAGTTTGATTTGCTATTTTTCACCGTTGTAATTTTTTTGTCGGAGTCAAAACAATGTCATCGACATTTAATACAGAGCGATGATTCAAAATGAACGCCTTGATCTCACTTGGGTGTTTTGGAGTGATTTCCAAAACAGATATTCGATGATACAAAATCTGCCTAACAACAAGACCAACAAAAACAATCCCCATTTGCATTTGAACATTTGCTCCAGGCTGTATTTACTGTCGTCAGGTATGAACATAGGGTATAAAATGTCAAATGTTCCCGTTCTCAATAGCTGCCTGAAGGCATCGCGCAGCATCAACACACAAGAGACAAAGTTGCCCGGTGGACAAGTAGAGCCACGCAGCGGCATTCCTCACACACAACCAGTCATGGTGACCTGTGACCAGCAGAGCAGCTCCACTGGCCGGCAAATAAAAACAGCCCACATTCAGGTGGGGAGCGCAACAGGAATGCAGAAGAGAAAAGGAGTCGAGAAGGGAGCGCCATTGGCTTGTTGTGTCGTTTGCTGATGGATGGACTCTTTCTCCTTCACTTCCTCTTTCGATCCTACGCGCGCCTCTTCTTTCCCCTCCCGCCCCCAACGCAGCGCTTCTTTCCTCCCACGGACAATTCGTTGGTTAAGTGGCAGGGAACAAAAGAGCTGTTGATTGGAGGAAGGAAAAAATCGGGATCAGTGGATTAAATCCCCCAGCCTGCAATGAAGACAAGGGTCTGGTTGGGATTACGGCGCTGTTGTCGCCGTGCTCTCAGCTTCCTGGCTCACGGAGAGAGCTGATTGGTAAAATGGTAGAATGTTTTGTTTTTTTTTTCCCCCTCGAAGGAACATATCCATCCATTTCTCAATCCCGCTGATCCTGTTCAGGGTGATGACAGGCGGTGGAGCCGATTCCAGATGATTGACGGCCAAATGCTGCCTTGCCTGTCAAGCAATCGTTTAGTTGGCCTCGGCTGACTCTTTGACCGGTTGATTTATGTGAGGTCTGAGATGAGACACGGGGGGGGGGTTTACACCTGCCCCCTTTTTGAAGTGCCTCTGACATGTAGCTGTATGTGCTGAGTCCTTTTTTTTCAGGTTCATCCTGTGCACCCCCCCCTTTTTAAAGGAGCAAAATACCATCAATATTCATTAGCAGATGCAATGCAGTGAGGGACTTACTGGGTCTGCACTTGTACCAGAGCGTGAGGTATTTGCTGCTGCCGGGACACTGGTCCATCCCAAACACGCGGCTGTTGACGAGAACTTGACAGCTCCGTCTGTCTTGGCACTCGTCCAGCATTTTCTAAACAGGGGTGGAGGGGATGGGGGGGGTGAGGACCAAAAACACAGTTTCACAATGAGGAACAGGTAAACCTAAAACCACTTCAAGCAGGATTCTAAAAAAAATCCAGAAAGGTCCACTCCAGTCTTTCATCCCTTCCCATCTCAGTTTTCATCCTCCATTAGTCCACCACGTGACATTCAATTTAGCTGTTCGCCAGCCACAGATGGTCTCTGCACTCGGTCAACGACATGCTACATTCAACTAAATGAACGGTTCCGCCGTCGATCACCGAGTGCGGGTCACGGTGGTGGAAAAGGGGCCGCAGCACACAACGGCGCTGTCACTTTTGCACTTGGAAGACAATGCGCTTCTATGTCTCTGGGCATCCATAAAGGGGGGCCGAGGCTATTCCGTTCAACACTACAATGTACTAAAAATACACACCGCACGGCCGAATGAATGGCAGACGGGCGTGTGTGTTTGTATTGCGGTGCGCTACTTGCACTCGCATCCTAATTTGAGAGGGGGGGATAGATACTGAGGCAAAGAGCCCATGAAATCGCTTTGTGTCACGGGAAAACAAGAGAAGCCTGCCTCCTCTTCAGTAAGTTTAATTTACCGGAAAACACACTCACAATGCGTTACATCACCAGCGGGCCCCCCGAATATGAATTAACCCTTGACCACAAAGTTTACTGTGTAACTCGTGCCGACTTGATGATGAGGAAATGTTTTTTCTCAGCATTGAGCGAATGACACAAAGTCGGTTCACGATCGGTGTTCGTATCCTGCAGTGATAGTCATCCATGTGGTTGCCGATCAGTTCGCCACATTAGCCCGCTAGCATTGGCAACAGGGCGATATTCTATTAGCGGGCGTCTTATTTGGTGATTACCTGTAGGGCAGTGGACACGGAGCAGTGCTCATCCCCCCGAGCGTCATAATAGCCAAGGAGGGCCTGGTAGCTCTCACGGCACTGATGGAGGTCGGAGGGGCCTTTCCTTCCGTAAAACGCCGATTGGACCGTGATGGTGGTGCGAGGCGGGCAGCGCGCAGACAGGAGCTCGCCGTCACAGGCCTGCTCCGTGTAGTTCTTTAACACTTTGGACAAGTAGCCTGCGAGGGCACATGGTGACTGTTAATAAATATTCAGGCAGGGTAGGGCATCTCGTGGGACAAAAAAAAAAATGTAGTAGTTTTTGTGGGCAAATGTTTAAGTCACTGAAATAAACATGGTGTCTTCAACGCTGTCTGTATTGTTTGAAAATCAGGTGATTTGTGAAATGAAGACAAGGTGTCAGAGTTTGCTGTCATTAGTGGACATTTCAAACACTTGGTGGCACAGATCTGACAGGGCGATGTCGCCAACACCCCAAACAAACGTGTCGACGTGGCGGCCATGTTTAATGGGGCGGCGTGCCCGTCAAGGGCAATGCAATGACATTGAAATGTAATCTGAACTTGCTATTTTCTCAATTGATTTTCATGAAGTTGACTTTTTTTGTCAATGTCATACATGTGCTATCATTTATTTAATATATATATATATATATAT
>NW_017806153.1:43196-66370 GCF_001891065.2 Hippocampus comes
TTTTTTTTTTTTTTTTACCAGTTTAATGTTATCCCCACTGTTGTAATTATATGTTGCACGCACGCCATATGCAGCACAATATCCTTTGTTTCGTTGCGTTCAGGTTTTTTTTTTTTTTTTTATGTTTCTTTGCATGACTCCTCCCATCAACAGTCATAAAAAAAAAAAAAATAATAAAAAAAAATGACAATCAGACTTTCACTCACAAAAGAACCAACCAAAGAGCCACCATGAACATTCCGGCCGGTGACGACAAAACCCCGAAATAACAAAGAGACGATACCCAGGCCGTCACTTTCTTGCATCGGTCGACAGTTGAGTCCCCGTTTCAGGATGCAGAAGAGGAAGAACTGTCAAGAGGTACAAAATGTCACGGGCCAGATCTTGATGGCCAAACCTTGAGAACCGCTCAGAACTAAAAACAACCTATAAACTGAGTGCAAACTTCCTGGTGAAGTGCTGTGCAAACATATGCAAAGAGTCAACAGGCGCACGCACGCACAATCAAGTGGACACAGTATGTGATTCAATTACCTCTATTTGGTGAGCTTTTACTTGGAAGGCCGGAATTACGTTGAAACGGAGCGCGCACACACTCGTGTGCTTACGTGGAAACGCACACATTGTCCCCCCTTATCGCCATGGTCGCGGTTCCAAGGAGGAAGGCCTCCAAAGGTCACGTCTCAATATGGATGCTTATTAAACCGCCGGTGATGAGTCACACGTTTGCACCCGCGGCAGACTTGTGAGGCGAGGCAACAGGTGCGTTTCTTTTCAACTTTATGGTTTAAGATTAGTCATTTCCAACAAAGGATAAAGAATATATCCTTTGCTGGTATGATAAAGGGGGGGGGGGGAGTCGTATGAATGGGGAGTCCAACGTCTTTAAATAGATCGAGTGCTGGTTATAACGATATATTTGTAACAAGACCTCAAATCGCATTCCGGCCAAAACAAAGTTCACGAAAGCCACAAAATCAAAGGGCCCGGCATTGCGTTTCATCCTGGCTCCATTAGCTTTTTGAAGCATTGACAGCTTCACGGCTTTATTGGTGTTATTTTAAGCAAATTATAGCTGTCAAAACCATCAAATGTTTCGGAAAAGCAGAGCTGCGGGGCCCACCGCCGCCGCCGCCGCGGAAGGAATTCCCTTCAAGTGGTGATTACTGAGGAGCGCGGCGGAGGCGAAGTGAGAGACCGAGTGCGCGCGAGATGAATAGAAAGAGCGGAAGGAGGGGGGGGGGTCGTTCATCGCGAGTTCGGTCGTCTCAAATCGGCTTTGACAGCTTGCCGTTTAGCAATAAAGGCCTTCCGTCGTTGCGAGCGAGGCAGGCGGCGGTTTCAAGGATGCGGCAGCCGGAGTTGGTGGCTTTAGCTGCTGTACTAATTACTTCCCCCCCCGCAGGCCGCGGAGGCCGTCGAAGGCCACCCGCCGGGAGCGCAGCCCAACGACACGGCAAAGATTTCTCACTCCTCGGACACAATCGTTTTGACTTTTTGGGTTGGGAAACATTCTTAAAATTGGTCGCATTCCACCGCCTTTCTGATGACGTTTTGGATTAGTCGGCTTTTCGGGCGGGGGGGAAAAAGGTGGACGTGGTTCAACTTGACATCAAGTCAGGGTTGGATTACTTTTTAAAACGACTGAAGGAGAGTAAATGGGTAGCTCACGGCGAGTTCTTTCAAGTGCTGCACTGAGTCTTGCGTGAAACCACCGGAGATTGTCTATTTACACACACACACGCACACGCGCACACACATCAATGGAAACGTGCATTAGCTTGCTATTTTAGAACAGGGTGATTGTGATATAGATCGTAACATCTGCTGAGAACTGACTGCGAAGAAACCTGTACACTGGAAAGGCCCAAAAATCATCAGCTGTAAATTTCACCCAAATTATGAGAAAAAAAAAATGACAGCATGTGAAATATTTATAAGTAAGGGAAATTCTGCTTCTGGGTGAAATGTCAGAATGAACCTCAAAAGCACTCTCACCTTTACAGGCCAACTTCATTTGGCCTTCTTTCAATGTTTTTCAATGCTCACGTTCAACTGGTTAATGTTTCAGGACATTTTGCACTTGTTATTCTCTGACATTTGATGATCAAGCCGATTCTTGGAATACCGATTGGAACTGACTTAGGAAATGGATTGGTCGAATCAGCTGTTATGAGTTTTACCTTTTGGTCATTGAAGGTATCAGTGAGAGTACATTTTGGGGTCATTTGGGGGTGGTTGGAGCTTCACTGCAACGAATGGTGGCGCAGTGTTTTGGGTTCTGATTCCCATGGAAGCCAAGCAAATCTAAAACAACAATCGGATTCATTCATTCGCCACAATTGAGTGATTGCAAATCCAAAGACGAAAGCTGACGCTGTTCCAACACGTCCTCTTGTTACGCTTTTTATTTTCCTTTTTGTTCCCAAACAACCCGAGGGCTTGCCTCGCTGGCTGTTATCAATATCAACTGATGATGGTCGGCTTCGTTCGAATGGGCGAAGACATCTACGCACTTCCAATGCCCGAGAGGCGAAAAGCGGAGCAGCCAGAGCAGCTGAAGTAATCCAACCCCGGAGATGCAAACGCAAACACTTGTGATTGCCACATCCTTTCCCTCCTTGCCTCAGACGGCTTCTCATTTCAAACTCCTACGCAACCCCTACACACAGGCAAGCCTAAATCACTACACATGAACGCTATTTAACATCCTGGCCCGTACGTCTTTGCTTGGCTTGGTCCTTCTAAATACCGTACCGACATTTCCCACAAAAATGAGCAATTTGGTGTCCTAAAAACACTGCCGCCATCACCAACCGAGTTTATCGACGGAAAGCAGAGCACCGAATAATCGCAAGTGATGAAGTGCCGCAGACATGCCAGGCTCCGTAAACTCAATGTGCCTTTTTTTTTTTAATTCTATCAATGCGGCTTGTGTACTGACAATAAAGGGCCACCCAAGTGACGTTGGCAACGAGACCGAGGTCACAATAAAGAGAGAACCGCTTCTCTTGTCTAAGCTCATCCTCGGGGGCGGGGTGATACAGATTACGCAACATCTGCCGGCCAAAGCGATAGCTTCACAGTTGGATAGAGGACACTTCTTCCCTGAGGAGGGGGCCCGAAAACCAAACTCGGGTCACAACCGCGGCCTCCCGCGACCTCCTTTAGCGCGTGCCTCTTTTTATGACCCTTTGGGGTCAAAGGACGCTTGGCGAAAGGACACTTTTACTCTGTGCATATCCGTTGTGAGAGTCCTTATCACTGCTGAAAGGGGATAACGGGGTGAAAGTGTGACCTGCGAGAAGATCCCCCGCGTCGGGCCGTCCGCGGACACGATCGCAGGGTGCGCCGTGTGACGACGGGGCGACGCAGGAATGGCGCTTAAGTGCAAGAAAAGGTGAGATTTGTCATTTTAATGGGTCGTTTTTATGACCCGCGAGAGCCGCGTGAATGCCAGACGACCTCGATGCCGGCAGGCCCGGCAGACACCAGACAGATGCGTCTGTATCGCTTTATTGTCACTAAGTGAACAACAGATGGATCCTTCATCAGGGCAGGCTCGTCGTCGCGACAATGAAACGGCAATGACGCCCGAGGCTGGACAAAGGTCAAAGAGGTCAAAGAATGATCAGGTTTTTAATGATGTGTCGGGAGCAGGAAATGAGATCAAGTTCCAGAGCGAATCAAAAATCAAATCCTGGACGATCACGAAAGCAATCATTACGCCCCAATCCTACTTCCGCCATTTGAAGAGGGGCTTGCGACATCATTTGGACAAGACAATCTCACACTAACAAACTTTTTAAACAGGCCAAAGCAACAGGTGGTCACCGTCATTCATGCCCAAGATCGCTTCAAACAGAAGCGTTTAAGAAAGTCATTGTGAAGCAGGGATTATTAAGAGGAACATCTGCACCCTTAGCCAGAGTTAAAACCGAAACCAAACGAAGTCGATCTGAGGCTATAACAAGGTTGAGAGTACACGAGCGGTGTCAGGGGCGCTGTACCTAACGCGGTCCATCAACAATACTCAAGCAACAGAGTAATTTTCTCAGCCAGGACGAATCAAAAAACAGCAATAACAACCTCTCAATGTTAAGAGTGGCACGCCTGCCAAATATTCACGTCCAAGTAGGCATGACCAGCCGAGGAAAAACCGCGCCTCTTGCTTTTCAGACTAGTCGTCGCTAGGAAAAAAGTCGGATCCACCTGTATTGACTTAAATGGCGTATTGCTGAACCGAATGAATTGAGTGTGGCTGCATCAAACAGCAAGACAGCTTGCCTGATTTTAAGGTCCAACAATGCACCATGAAGAAAAAAAAAAGGTGCAAGTGGGTGGGAGCTGAAAGGATGAGCTTGGAGGGGATTAAACCAAATGTAACCGTGGAGCGGCTCTGTGAAAACAAGCAAGAGAACAAGCCCGATAGTGGGCGAGGAGGAGAAAAGCCACCTGCGAGCACGCCCAGTTGGACTTAGCCAGCACATCAACTTCCAACAAATGGCAGGACCGGACTCAAAAGGCAACCTGCGGGTTTTCGCGACCTAACCGATTCATACAAGGCATTGTGGACAATTCAATACGATTGGCGATCCTTGCGCTATGATACAATTCAAGAATGAAACCTGTTCCCCGTTCTCTTATGTCATCTTGAGTAAACTGGGAAGGACCCTTCCAAAACGTACACGGACGCTGTTTCCAGCTTTGGGGTCGACCAAAAGGTCGCTTACCTGAGCTGCTCCGAGGGGGCCGGAAAGCAACAGATTAGCATTGCCGAGGGGAGCAGGCTGCTGTAGCGTGTTGTAATGCGGGCTGTCAGGGCGACACAGTTGAGGGGGCTGTACAAAGCCTCCTTGTTCAGACTGCACCCCCCCCACCACCCTCCTGCGCCCCACCTCACCAGCTTTTCATCAAACCTCCGAAACTACAATATCCCTTCCGTTCTGCAACAAGAGCGGCGTTGAGGAAAACGAGAAGGAGGGACCGAAAGGGGAAGTTCGGATCGATGAAGGAGGTGGCGGAGGGAGGCTAAGTCAATCAGATGACGGGTGACGTAAACCGGCGCTCATCACCCATGAGCCGAGGAGATTCAAAACTGTTGATGGCATTTTAATATTTTAGGTTACGGGGCTACACGTGCGCTAGCGTTAGCTTACTTGCTGTGTCTTGGGGCAGGGGTGTCAAACTCATTTTTGGCGGCGGCCACATTTTAGTTACCGTTCGAGGGTCGTTATGACTGTTTAAGTTACTATCATGAGGGGTTTGGTAACAAGAAAATTCCTTCGAATATATCTCTCTCTTGTTGATTACATATGAGAATTTAACCTCATGGGATCATGGAAATTGACATGTTTGAGCTGCTTTCGCGGGCCACATCAAATGAGGTGGCGGGCCAGATCTGGCCCCCGGGCCTTAGGTTTGATACCATGCCTTAGGGGGTCCCGTGGTTTGCCGCGGTCGTCACGGACATGGTCAGTGTGTCCTCTTCAGTGCACAAACTAAGGACAAGAGTAGCGGTAAGCAATCCCACAAAATGTCGTAGGGACGGAAACTGCTGGATGCTAAATAACAATTTGCCATCATAAGTCAAGGAGCAGTCGTCATGTGATTTTTAAGACGTGTCGTATTCTTAAGATCCCGAGAACTCTGCACAAGTGTCTCTTTAAACAAGCACATGATTTAAAAATTGCAAACGCGTCAACTCCAGTCATTCTGATGAAATAATAACGAACTGAAAACCCTTCAAACGTTGTTTTCGCACCACGCTGAACATCACCCCGGCGACAAAATAAGATTTAATAAGCTCCTCAAGCATTACGACGCCGCGTACGGCGGCACCGCAAGGAGACGACTTTGATTGGCGCACATTAAGGTGCCTTGTGTGCCCAGACTTGACTTGCTTTGACACAAAGCTTTGAGGCACGTCCACGTTTGAGCACACGTCCACATTAATCACGTCAACGCCGCTCTTTCCACATGCTTTGCCTTTTCACTCTGGAATGTCCATGAGATTGTTTCAAAGTGGTCTGAAGGTAGATAACACCTTTGATAAGCTTAATTTTTTTTTTTTAAAAAACGTCACAGGCCCAACTATACAGTATACATTTCGGTAAATGGTTTAATTGCTCTGCGTGCATGACTTGAAAGAGGCTCCGCCCCAATTCAAGAGCACTTGGTAACACACATGCACACGCACACACAGGTGCAATGTCTGCTTTATGTATTTGTGTGAGCTGAGTGTATCTTACAGGGAGGAACCCTTTCAACACTTTTTTTTTTTTTTTTAATAGACACAAAGATGCACCCTAACGACAAGCATAACAACTATTTGGGTGTCTGGAGCATTAGGTATTCCAAACACTACCTTCAATTTGGACTTCAAAAGTATGCGTTTCAAATTGCGGTCGTCCGCCTCTTCGTTTCATCTTCCTGCACTTGAGCTAACGAGCGCCGAATCAACTTTTGAAGGTCTCTTTGCAGATTCCAAAATCGCATTGCGTTTGGAAAATACAAGCCTGCGTGTGTGTCTCTCACGGAGCTCTGCGGTTTCTGCTCCGATATAAGACAAAGACAATGATGATGTCATCTTCTTGCATCTGGAACTTCACAAGAAGTAAAACTCCCCCCTGCGAGGAGAGCGGGGGTCTTATGTCAAGAACCTTGCTGTCCGCCTAGCTGTCTGCCTGCGGTGGGCTAGACAAAACAAGTCGGAGGCTCTATTTGTTTAGATGGCGCTCACCTGGCCCACACACGCACACACACACAAGCAGCGTTTGGGGAGAGCCCCGGGGAGGCAAAGCAGTTAGGAAAAAGGAAGGGGAGCTGATGAGTCCGCGTGTGTGAAAGCGGGGACAGGGGACATGTGGCGGTAGTGCGCAGGTCTGCGTTAAACCTCATCCAGCGGCACTCCAAAAAATACATAAAAATTGAGCAGATTAAGGGGCCAAGTGTATGTGCAACATTTTCAACCAAAAATGGGAACTAACGGCACAAGAATAGAATTTCTCAGCCTGAAAATGAGCTTCCAAAGGGCAGGTTTTTGAAGACAATGCTTAAAAACTTCAAATCAAGGCAAGACAGAATGGACATGAAAGTATTTCGCAATAAAAACAACAATGAAGTTTTTGTGGTGTGGGAGATCTACAACACCGATCGAATCAAATCCATTTCAAAACCAAAAAATATGGCAACAAAGTGTCTTTGAAAAATGTTACTGGGTTCGGACCACAAGAAGAAATCGTTTCGATCTTTTCATGCGAAATATTTCAAAAAGAAGCGACCCGATTTCACTTCATCGGCGCTTCAAAATGATTACTTATTAACCTACGGACGGTACAAAATGAATCACAGATGCAGAGTTCATAGTTACGATGCGCTGACCTCAGTTAACCCCTCTGCGCCCCCCTCCCCCCAAAAAAAAGCTTCACATCCCATTGACTGGGGTTAAATGGGTTTCGTCAAAGGAAACGGAGTAAAAAAAAAAGAAGCAACCGTCACTGGAGGTTTTGGAGAGGATCACGGCAACACTGATGATAGGCCAGGCCGGCCGGGCTGTGCTTCCACCTCAAGATTTTCGCAGTCTCAAAACTGAAGGTCAGAAGGAAGTTTGGGAGTTTTAGTTTCGATGTACAAGTAGCTTGAAGGATGCTGCGTCAGCAATTCTCGTGAGAAATGCGATACACGGGGCGCCGGGAAAGCAGATCGTATCGCAATGTAAAGTCAGCCACCTTGGTGAAGATAAAGTTGGGGGATTACAGGTGTAAATCGAGGGGTTCGTAGGTTTTGGATGGATTGCTCTACGTTTGGAATGTGCAAAAAGGGGAGGACGATTTCGTTTGAACACAGCTTTCCTTAATTTTTCCAACGTCTGCCTCGTAACAGTCGAAGAAAACCCCTTCTTCCGGTAACGATCCCACTTCCTGCTTTTCTTAGCCAATCAGATGCAAGCAACATAAGAATATTTCAGAAAGTGTTAAACAGAATATAATTTAGGTAAATGTAACATAAAAGAATATAATGCTCAAATATAAAATGATAATAATTTACAATTTATCAAAAGCTTACACAAGCAAGCCCCCCCCCCCCCAAAAAAAAAATTGCCGAGTCGTAGCAGTGAAAGTGACAAGGCAAACAATGGACCATTGCCGAACGGGTTCCGCCAAAGCCGCCATTTCAACTCATTAACTCCGAACTATGACAGCGCTATTAAATAATCGCGTCTGAGCCGGTCTATTGGTAAATCAACTCCAAGTGGAAACCTGTAATCGGCTGTTCTAAAACCCTCCCCCTCACCCCCCTTCTTGCTCAATTTAACTTCCAGTTGATTCAGATTTAGTCGGGGCGGGGGGGCAAAAACCGACAAGCCCGCAATCACCGCGAGTTTGTTCACAGCTTTTCATGACAGCCTGACATTCAAGCGCATGTGACCATTTCGGTCCATACGGACGGCATGTGACACGGATGTGCTCCTTCGCGGTGTACTTTCCGACCATTAGACCCCATTAGGGAGCAATTAACACCGCCACCTTCCTGTTTTATGACACAGTAAACAAAACCTACAGGCCTGCTTTGGGCTCAGCAACAGCCGTGAATCCAACAAAGAGGCTCATTAATTAAGTGTTCCTCCCCGATTTCATACACAAAGTCTTTCTCGATAAGACATCGGGTCCCTCAGCTTCCGTCACGCCTTTGCGCACAAACTGGAGCTGGAAGAGGAATTGGCAGGTTTCACGCACTTATACGAGCTCGCTCGTTTACTTTGACAGCCGTCCAACGCAAACCAAAGAATATTCGTCTGCAAGCCGCGCTGTGGTATTGTTTGCGTTCTCGTCTCTGCTGTGAATCCAGGAAAGGTCAGGACATTATCTCGGTAATAAGTTCCTTCAAGTCACACTTTAACCACACTTGGTTGTCGTTTATCGCCACAGATAGGCTTTGCGCTTCACTGGTCAACTTAAAAATAAAGATGCGGTAGAGTGTGGAGGCCAAGTAGCGGGATGGCTTTTTCATGACACGTCGAGAAAATTGGGAGTGCCATCATCGCAAAAAACGGAAGAGTAGGAGGTTCCAAATCAAAGCTCTCCAGTCACAAATCAACAAAAAAAACAAAACAAGGCAGACAACCACGTGAAATGCGTCGAGCATGTCAGCAAATCGTATCTTTTGAGGCAGCCCTGTTCAACTGTTTACACTGAAGAGCCACATAAACAACACAAAATACCTTCCGTGCGTGGGTCTTGAGATGAAAAGACTGAAGACTAAAAACATTATGTGCATTCGATAACGCAGCAACTCGCACCTGCTTCATTTCTCTGCCAGACATGCTAAACGAAATCTGCACAACTATTGAGCCACGTGTTTAGTCGATACTACACAACAAACGGGTGTGAGCGTGTAGCAGTCAGTACATACCGCGCAACCTCGAACGGATTAACTAAGTTTACTTTTCGAGGGAGAGCGCATGTAAAAAAAAACACGCGCTACACAACAAACGTGTGAGCGTGTAGCAGTCTCAGTACATACCGCGCAACCTCGAACGGATTAACTAAGTTTACTTTTCGAGGGAGAGCGCATGTAAAAAAACACGCGCGATCGCTATTTCTGGATCGCAGCTGCTCCACTCTCCACCCAATCTGTGGCGCAGCAGAAAAAAACAACAACAAGCGCGTGCACGTGTCAGCTTGTCGTTGCCTCGGAAACACTAATCGATTGCGTATTTGGAACGCGAACGTAAACATCACAAACTGACCTGAGAAGTCCGATGAGCCCGTGGAGCGATCGCAGACGACGGCCAGGCAAGTTATTCCTAACAGGAGCGCAGAAGTGACGGCTGACAGAGTCCCATCGAGGTGGAACATCCTTGAAGAGTCAAAGGCGCATGTGAGATCCCGCTTGGGACCAGAAAGTCCACATCGGAAGTAGCAGCAGCAGCGCGGGCGAGAAGGTTCCGAGTGGCCCGCATGAGACGTTCGACGTCCCGTCAAGCGCGCTCGTCACACCGGGATGGAGGCTCTTCTTCGACTTCTTCCTCCTTCAGGCTGCAGCTGCAAGCTTTTTTTTTCTTCCCTTCTTTGAACTCAGCGTGGTGGTAGTGGTGGTGGAGGCAGCCCACCTAGAAGACGGTCGCCCGCCCTTCTGCAGGCTTCCTGACACCTGCAGACGCAACTGGACGAAATATCAGATTACTTTTATGCGACTGCTTTGATATAAAAAATAAAATAAAATAAAAAAGTTGCCTCGATTAGAATATACGAATCGTTCATTGTTTCAGCGATTTTCCAATCACACTTGCAATGTTGTACTAACATCAGATCGAATCCAGGCGAATCTCAGTAAATTATATCGTGGAAAATTCATTTCGGTAGTTGAAAAAAACATTTAAAGGGAGTCGCCACTCAACTCAACTGTATTTATAGAGCACTTTCAAACAGCCATCGCTGTTTGAAACCACTAGAAAGAACTGAATTTGGTCGGTCAGCTTTTTCTTACGGGGTAGGTAATGAGTCGGGTACATACTGGAATGTTTGGTTGAACATTAATAAAAAAAAAAAAAAACATCTTTTGTATGATTGGCATACGCAAGCTCGCCCCTGCCATCTAGTGGAAGACTACTTCACTGTTCCTGCACAAAACGTCAGTGAACATAGACAGTATTTGTGGTAATAAGATTTTTGGGACCAATCACTGATCTAATTTACTAATTAGCACCTGTAGTGTTGCATTTGAATATCGCCTCTACATTTTGTTGCATATTGACATGAACAAACATCATTGCTTTTGATTGAACAACTGCAATAAATTGCTTTCCCCCAATATATTAATTACATCGACATGTACTTACGTAAGCCTATAAAATACATAATTGGATAGTATGTCAATAAACAATGGAAAACAGAAAGCAACATTTTACCACCAATTTAACATTTTTTTTTTCGACAATGTAAATAAATGACTACAGTACGAACCCATTTTAAGAACGATGCTGCCGTCTTGTGGTCAGTCAGCTGTACTTCAATTCAACCCACATAGTTTTGGCCCAGCGCGGCTTCCGGACAAGGCACGCGACAACAGAAGGTCAAAGATGGCGGCCTCCGCTAAAAGCCTCGAAATATGTCTATTTTCCTCAAAGTTGTTGAGAAACATTCAGCTCCGGAATGAACGTAAGTGACCGCTTTTTGCTCAACATTAGCTTTTGTGAGTCCACCTGAGCTAACAGGAAGCGAACGCTGCTAGTTAGCGGAGAGGTCGACAACGTCCCCCTTGTAATGCAATGTTTATAAAGGCGTTGTTAAATAACCGGGACTTGTTTTGTTTTCAGGGTTCTTGTCCACGTCCGGGTGTCGTCTGGTTGCGGGAAGCGACGGAGGCCGGCTCCCGAAATTCACTCCACCGCCCAAGCCTGTCATAGTCGACAAAACACAGAATGAGGCAGCTCTGCGGAAGTATGCACAAAATCGAATTTCATTTCATTCATTTTCACGTTAATTGTACCGCTGGGAATCCCTCAAGGAGGGATTCGGATTTTGTTTGAAGGCAAAATCACTCAGCTCTACCTTGACGTGTGTTTGCATATTAGGTTCCTCAGCCCAGAGTTCATCCCACCACGGCAGAGGACAAACCCGTTGAAGTTTTACATGGAGAGGAAAGACATGGTGCGCAGGAGGACTGTGATCGACCTTCCTGAATTCTACGTGGGTAAGTCACTCACATCAGCATCCATTCTGCACACGAACACTGTTTTCGTAAATCATAGGGACTTGTGTGACTCTTGATTTTATAGGCAGCATACTTTCTGTGACCATGGCTGACCCCAACGCCAGCGGCAAATCAAACCGTTTTGTTGGCATCTGCATCCAGAGAGGCGGGAAGGGTCTCGGGGCAACGTTTATCCTCAGGAACATCATCAATAGTCAAGGTGACTTCATCTATCCGCTATTTTCGCTTCATAATACAACAGGTGATGTTGACGGTTCGGTTTCCAGGAGTGGAGATCTGCTACGAGATGTACAATCCGCGCATTCAGGAGATCCGGGTGCTGAAGCTGGAGAAACGGCTGGATGACAACCTGATGTACCTGAGAGACGCTTTGCCCGAGTACAGCACCGTGGATCCGGAAATGAAGCCTGTGCCCGTCTCCGCCAGCGGAGAGGTGCCAGTTAACACGGTGAGCAGGACATGTGGAAGACAAGCATGAACATTGTTTATCCGTCGCATAATTAGAAACATGGAAATAAAGTGGCATTTTGCAATTCAAAGACGTTACTAAGTACAACTGGAGTATCAAAGTAAACATGGCAGGTCCTCAAAAGAATGCCATCACGAAGCACAAGGTCTGCAACAAATCAAGACAAAAAAACAAACAAACAAAAAAAAAACACCAAATAAATGTTAGACACATTACAGTTGGGTTACGAATGGCACAACCTTGAGAGGAATTCATATTTGAACTCTGCTTCTCTCTCAATCCTCCAGCTTAAAGTGAAAATGCGTCCAAGGCCGTGGTCCAAACGCTGGGAGCGGCCCAAGTTCGACATCCGGGGCATCCGCTTCGATTTGTGCGTGTCGCCGGCCAGGATGGAGCGGGCGCAGAAGTGGGCAAAGCCTTGGCAAGAGTTCGAAATGTTGCGGGAGTACGACACTTCCAAGATTGAGCAGGAGATCTCCAGTGAGATCCAGCAGGAGATGAGCAAGTTGAAAAGCACTTGACGTCTTTGATTCTCCCAAAGACTCAACGGACTGGACTGAGTTACTTTTTCTTTGCTCGAAGTTTGTTTATGTGGGAAGGAAACATGGAACTGCTCATTTGCTGTAAAAAACAAACAAACAAACTGACTGTTATGTTTTGAGCAAGTGTCTTCACCCACTTGCAGATCTTCAAAATAAATATCACACAACATAGCAAGACTTGCATGCGTCTGTTGTTTTTCCTCATCTTGCCACTAGGCGGCACTGTTTCCCTTCATATACAGTACTCATGATCCGGTCAGCTGTTGCATAAACGAGCTTCTGTATTTGCCGGGGTGGGGGAAACCCGTGCCAGATTTTTGCCTTTCAATCCACAAAAGTGAGTTTAGTGCTTTCATCGCGCAAAACCCCAAAAAGAACCCTTTGAGTACAAGTTACAAATTTGGAGTATTTCACTCATGTAAACCTGATAACAGAGAGAAGTGGGGGGGAGGGGGCACGGTGGTATTGACAGCAAATGGACCAAGGACACCCAGTCGTGTTTTACTGTTGTGGATGGAAAGTTGCGCTGTTGGGAAGGTATGTCAGCGCGTCACTCGCCTAGTAAAAACACTTTAAGACTCCTTATGTTATGTCTGCTCTTGGTGAATGTGTACGTGTGTGTGTGTGTGTGTGTGTGTGTGTGTGTGTGTGTGTGTGTATAACCACTCAACGAGGCCCTGCACTTTAATTTCTCCATATTACAGGATGACACATGGAGAAAATGGCCTCTAATACGGGAGTAGCAGATGTTTACCAGACTCATTATGGACCACACAGATCGGAAACGCTTCGAAGAGGGGTTGTGGCAGTTAACGTCCGAAAACCTCCTTTCGGCATCATCGTACACACAGCAGCTTGTTTGGCCCCAAACTGTGCAACTGTCAAACCGCCCTAACTCCACTCCAAAAACAAAATAATAATCATGATAAACTTTTCTGGACCTGCAGCTAAAAAAAAAAAAAAAAAAAAGCTTTTGTATACAGTAAATCACCCAGCATGTTGTCATTCCGCCACCTTCTGTCTTGCTTTTGCCTCAACCCCCCCCCCCCCCCCCCCCCCCCCCCCCCCCCCCACACACACACACACATCTCTTCACGTGCAGAGGCGGAGAAGCGGGATGTTTATCCTGCCGCACGCTGCCAAGTCCTTATAAGCAGACCGCGGCTGCATGTTGAAAGCGCACAGTTACTGCTTCCAGGAACGCGCCAGTATGCGCATGCGTAAAACGGCAAGAGAGATCGCAATTGTATGTGCCTCCTGTGCCCTCAGGTTGACTTCTGTGCACCTGGAGAGGAGTTAAAGCCCCACTGGCTGAGAATGGAGATCACACAACACACACACACACACACACACACACACACACACACACACACACACACACACACACACACACACTCTCTCTCACATCTCACAGATTCATATCAGACAGACACCTCAAACAGCGCCAACTGTAAACGTCTGGGACAGGCCCGTCTTGTTTGGAAACCAGATACGTTCCGTTCACGGTCGCCATGGGATAAGTGGGCGGGGTTTACAGGTATTATTGACAAGCGTCTAATCGCTTTTTTTTTTTTAAAGTCTAGCACGTGTTTATACCCTTGCGTGGCATAGAAATGTATTTCCTGTGGAACGGAATCGACATTATTGAAAGTTGCACGTCACAAGTACGGAGCAATAAAATTCACTTACGTTTCCAACCCGGACAAGAGACATAAAAAACACTGACCAACAGAGGGCGACAGAGCTGCAGGCCAGAGGGCTCTCCATTTTTTTTTTTTTCCATCTGATAAATCAGATGGGGGGGAAACATAAGGAAGGGGGAAAAATATAGTCCCAAACTGGGCTCCTTGAAGTGGAGGAGCACAGGATTTGGAAAAAATAAATATAAAAATCAGTGTTTGAGATGTGTCCATATGACAAGTGCTCTGATCTTCAGCCAGCCACCCAGGTAAATTACATCCTGTCACCATGCATGTAGATGAGTCGATAAGCGCGTGTGTGCACACGTATGCTTACGCCAGGCCACCCGTAGTCGCGGGTAAATTACACACTTGAGTTTCACCATATGCTCCGAGCCACATGACCCGGCCTCTGCGCCTCTCTGGCCGTTCCCAGCGGGCCCCCCGACGGGCTCCTGCCGCCATCACTCTCTTTTTTTTTTCTTTTTTTTTGTGACGCGCTTGCACAGAGCCTGACAGAGGCGGCAGCTGTTGGCATACGTCGACTTAGCCGGCAGCTGATGCCTGCAGCTGAACAGGCGCCCATCAAAAGGCACTTTTTTATTAATGGCGTCCTGTGTGGCAAGGGTCTGGCAAGGGCTCTGCGGGTCAGGGGTTCACTCGCAGCCTTTATGTGTCACGGGTCGGGATGTCAATCAGGCGTCACGTTTGCCGAGGTACGTTTCCGTTCACGTGCGACACGGGGGAAGCGGCCGTCAACGCCTCCCAAATGAACTGAGCCCTATTTGATTGACAGATGAAACAGGAAACCCCGGTCTTCTCAAATTCCGCGCACTCGCCTTGTGGCACGACTGATAGTTCATCGCAACGTGACGTAACTTGAATTTCTCATACTTGACAGAGCATCGAGGGACAAGATTGTTTGAATGACCTTGTCAGTGTAAAGCGCGAGATGCCAAAGTTTGTATTTTGTCTGCCCTAAACTATATTGACGTGCGTCGACTTCCAAACAAAAAACTTCCAAACAAATTCACATCAGTCCAACTTCAACATATTCCAGAAGTTCACCTCTTGCAGGCTATTATTTTTCTTATTCTAAAAATGCAGTTTTCCCATAATTACATTCCCAAAAATTCCCTATTTGATCAAAAATGAAGAATTGTCACAACTAAAATTGCCACCAAAAAAGCCCTTTTCATTCCCAATGACACATTTAACAAAATACATTCACATCATCGTTCCCATTTGAAATTCAAAACACTCGGCATATTCATTTCACCTTGGGAATGATTTTAAACATGCCCCAAATTTCCACTAACCACCAAAAAAAAAAAAAAAAAAAATCCTCATTCCACATCTTTTCATAACATTCCGTATCATTAAGCGTTTCCGCATTCACATGTAAATTCTCCAGAAATTGCAAATGCCTAGTGATAAAAAGCTGTGCTGGCACATAATTACTTTTCTTATCGGAGAGAGGCAAAATATCAAAATATGTCAAAATATTTTGTGGTGCAGTTTTACAATGCTGCATCCCCTCGCTAGACTAGACCACTTAACCTTTTCGGGGTTACTCGCATCTGGACCCGATCGCTGGCTGACTTTGGGCTAAGCCAGCCAAGTGAGTCGAAGGCAAAAAGCAAAATGTGTGTCATGTCCCAGGCTGTGGAAATTCGGTTCTAAAATATCTCTCAGTTTGGTATCTGTCTCCCCAAGATGAAGCATTTCATTTTACGGCTCGGAACATGTCGTTCCTCAACGACATTTTGGAACGCCGTCCCGAACAAGCTGCAGGCTTCAAATTGATTTGGGATTGGTGGCGTTTTGAGTGTCCCAACTGGCAGCCTCACAAATCCTTTGGTATCGTTAAAGAATAAATAAATAAATAAAAATGGAGGATTGCAGAACGGCCCTCGATCATATGACTGCAGAAACACTCTGACTGGACCTGAGGCGAAGATCATTCGGATCGTCTTTTTCTGGAGATGAATCCGCTTGAATGTTATTTATAAATGAAGCGTCCGCATGCAAATAAAGGCTGGACTATGTACGATGCAAGGATGGGGAACCCAACAACAACAACGAAGCCGGAACATTTACTTTTGGACGCAGTATTTATTTTATTTTTTTTACCTAAGGCAGCAAGTATTGCAGTCGGAGGAGAAAATGAGTCAGTGGCGTGTGTGTGTGTGTGTGTGTGCGGCTGTCTGTGCGCGCGTGTTTGACAATTTATTGACATTATGCCACCATGCAAAATCTCTTTGCCCAGCCCTAACACAGAATTCCTGCACAAGTGGCAGCTGTCTGAATGTGTCCTCTACTTGTTCTGAGCCCAATCATCATTTCAATCCTTTCGCTGCGTCTGCGTGTTGCTCCAGATAACAAGCGCCAAGGTTGTTCAACACATTCTTCGCATTTCCAGGGTATCACAGAGTGTTCCCCCGGCCACAGCTTGTGTTTTTTATGTGGGTTTTCACGCTCGGGACAGGTCATAACACGGCATACTAAAAAGGTGCTGTGATGGGCGCTTGCTTCTGTTTGGTCACGATGACCTTGCTACGAGCTCGGAAACTATTCCGTCGGCTTTGATCCCAGCGTGATATATGCGTGCAGGCACGCCGGCGTTCCTCTGAGGGGCGCCCTAATCTTAGCGTCCTCGACCGTTTCCCGATGGGGCCCCTGCACAGCTGGCCCTCCTCTCTCCCGAGCTGTAATTGCAGTTCTGTCCTGGGAAATGGAAGGAGGAAATCCCAGAGCCTTCGCCCTGCACCGACGACAATAATAATAATAATAAAAAAAAGGAGGTGAGGAAAAGAAGAAGAAAGCGTTGCAGCTGAGATTTAAGAGGGAGGGAGGTGGGTGTGGAGGCATGAAGGTGAAAGCAGAGGAGGGAGGGAAGGGAGGGAGGATGCTGGTAGTAAACGCTCCACTTTATGAACCTCATTTATCTGAGAGCGAAGGGAAAGCAGCGGGCTCATGCTGTGAACACAAGACTGGATCTTGCTAATGACTGGAATACACGGTATCTCCCATCACAGCGGAAAACACGACGGCGACCGACATGAATTTGCCGGACACCTTGGTGTTTGGGCCGAAGCAATTAAAAACAGCAGTGACCTGACATAGGAAGTTTTCAAGACACAAAGCCGCCGTTCGACGAGCTCAAAACTCAACTCACTTTTTGGGCAGCTACTGAACAGCTTCTGAAAAAAAAAAAAAAAAAGAGACTCCAAGCTGTTTCTCGCCACTTTCAGATGAGCTTTACTGCCAAACTAAACCTAAAACAAAAGAGAAATACAAGATGTGTATTTCAAACAATGTCGCCTTGGGAATGCCCCTGCTAGCTTAACGCTAACGCGTCCGCGAAACGCCACAGACGCACTAGCCATTAGCTTTGATATTTGAACACAGTGGCACAATGCACGTAGACGGACAATGCGGAGGCTGGAACCGATTAAGTCGCTGCCATTCATATTAAAGACTAAAGATGATTTGAGAAACGAGTACCGAATTACAACTGCGGTCACGGAATCTGTCAAGGCATCACTAAACGCAAGATATTTCCATCTCACTACATTCCTCCAGCCCGTATCCTAAATTATATGTTCTGTATTTGTTACGAATGACCTGTTTTTTTTTGGGGGGGGGCAATCTTTTCACCCCTTGCCAAACCACGCAGCCTTTGAAAAGCATGCGCTCCATCAAGTCCCAAGAACAGGTTTGCTCGATGAAAAACCGAGGGAGAGGGGCAAACAGTGCGGTTGGAATCTCCTCACAGTGGGAGGCAACCGGATCAAGATTGTAAACTGGGGCGAACTCTATGCTGCAATGCCCCCTCCACCCCCACCCCACTCCCAGGTCAAGAAGGCCACCAAAAACCTAAGTGAATCATCTGAAGTCTTCGGAGACAACATAGTTAGCAATGTTTGCTGAGGTTAACCTTGTTGAGTGGCCAAAGATATGCTTCTAATAAGAACTGGGTTCATTTGAGACCCTTTTTTTTTTTTTTTTTTTTTGGTGGTGCTCACGAAAAAGCCAGAATATGCAAAAATTGGACTCCGCCACTCTCCACACTCATCCATTATACACGGCGGCCATCGCTGACCCGAGTGGACACAAAGAATGCACTCTGAGGACACTTGCAGAAGACGAATGAGCGACGGTGCACTCTGAACTATTGACAAATGGCGTGAAACGCACACCGGAACACATACACACACACACACACACACACACACACACACACACACACACACACACACACACACACACTCACACACACTTAGAATGCGCGTTCGAAAGATGGATGATGCGGCCGGGGGCCGTGGCGATGTGGCGCTGCCCAAGCTGAACTGTAGGTGACAAATGATCGCATGGTCTCAGCGGGTCTACTGCTACGTCGCGACAGCTGACCGGGGGGGGTTACTTTTTTGGATTCGGCAAAGGTTAAGTGACCGGTTCTTTATTGTCTTTGTCACGATGATCAAGTAACTTTTCAGGTTTCTGTACTCAAATGATCATTCTTTTCTAACGCTTTCATTTTAGGAGTGCGCCGAACAATAACGTGATGTTTATCTGAAAACAATCCTCATGTCTTTGCGTCTGAACCGTATTCAAAACAAAATCGGCATTTGCGTGATGTAATTCAACCGACTGGAAAATGAGACAAATGTCGGCGGTCGTGTCAGCTCGTCCACACTGACACCTTTTCCCATCTGGAAACTTCAAGCTCATTAAAGCAAAAGGAGCGAGACCGCCAAATGAAAATGTGAACGGCCAGAGGTGAGTCGACGCCCCCTTTGAAATCGGGGTCAACGGATGATGTCCTGCTTTGAGAGTGTGATCTTTTCAAGAGTCGCGACCGGGCCCATTCATGGCGGCCTCTCAATCGACGTGTCAATACGCAACCCCGTGTTACTGTCTTCGACACAATGCGTGCGCAACCATTTCAACTTTTGACCCCTGTTGTGCGTCCCTCTTTAGAAAACACAACTTTTGTGGATACAGTCGATGGAGCGGTCACCTTCGAAGTGGCTACTATGACATGTTTTTTTTTAACCAAAGCTGCATACACAAAAAAAAAAAAACAAAACAAAACAAAAATCTAAAGCAGCTTTGCCCGAGCCGCGTCCACGAGCGTGTCCCCGCTTCATTACTGTTCAGATCATCAGATGCCGGGCAATGTCCGCCACAGAGCAGCAATTGCTTTCATCACAAAGGAGAAAGGCTTCAATTTGAATTTTTCTCCAACATTGCCAGCATTCCACAAATGATACGCCTTTCACACCACCTCAAAAGCAGGCAGATTTGCGGGCCGGCTACAACCCGCCTACTTTCTATCACATGGGTGTCAAACATACGGCCCGCGGGCCGGAACCGGCCCCCAAGGAGGTTCAATCTGGCCCGCAGGATAATTTAAAAGTGAAAAAAAAATGCATTAAAGACACAGAATGAATATTTTCAATAAAATGCAATTCATGGATTATCCGCTAGGGGCAGACCGTTTTGATCAGAGTAGAAGACAACATTGTTTTGATCAGAGAAGAAAACAGCAGTCTCAATCTGTCCCTGAGACAGACCCAACACAGCAGGCGGTATCAATGCGCCAATGCTTCTTTCTACCAAAACATAGGAAAGACATGATATTTTGGTTATTTATAGCAGAGTATGATATAATGTTAATGGTCCGGCCCACTTGACATCTACCGAGTCCGTATGTGGCCCACAATGTGAAATGAGTTTGACACCCCTGTTCTATCAGTACCTTACCCACAGTGCGGCAAGCTGACACGACCAAATTACAAACCAATTCTACCATTACTCTTTCTTTCTCTTTTTTTTTTTTTTTTTTTTTTTTGTAGTTGTAATGGATTCTACTTCACTGGTTGATCTTGAGGAAATGCAGCCCATCGGGAAACGTGACCCATCAAAAAGAATCTCCAATGACGGATCGATATCAAAAGACGTTACGGCACGTTCTATTGGGTAAGCTGATTTCTGAGGTTTTACTGCAGCTTAGCCGGCTGATAGCCCTGATAACAACGCCGTCTCCATTACTCGATGGAGACGCCATCACCGAAAGGTCATGACCTTCAAGCCATTGGCCAGCCTTCGTCGCCAACTTGCTGGCCGCGCAACCACTCAATATCCGAGGTCCAGTTTCCCCCAATAAGTTACTCCCGTTCCCCACCACAGTCTTCACAGAAGTGTCCGGCTCGGAGATGGTGGGGGAAGAGGAGCGAGGGGTGGGGGGGGGGGGGACTTTGGCTGGTAACCAGCTGCAGATGTTGCTCCGGGAACACCAGCCCTCATTAACTTCAATGCACTTCCTAATGCGACAGCTACCATATTTCACTGACTGCGCCCCCCCCCCCCCACCCCGCCCGGACCCAGTGGACACGACCGGTGCTTCCACTTCTTGTGAACAGAGTGCCCCGATGACAGCGAGGTGCGAAGACACCAGCGGAGTGTGAGGCGCGATGCGAGGGGAGATGTCAGAAAGACGATACGCGTCCTCTCGTAGAGAGGAAATCAATTTATTGAAGCTTTTTTTTTTTTTTACGCCCCTGTGATGATAGCTTGTGAGAAGTCGGTAGCAGACGATAATAGCTTGCACACTTGAGTGTGGCTCTGACCGAACGTTTATCAAGTTGAATGAACTATTATTTACTGGTGTCAGGTTTCAAAATTAATTATTCAGCCATTTGTTGTGGATATGCGATCATATAAGGCGAGCAGACATTTATATGGTCTCACAGTCAAGAGTTTGACATCACTGATCGACATCGATATTCATGCCCAAAGATGCGCATGAGAAAAAAAAAAAAATGAACCGATAAGTGTTGCTTGCAGTCGGCGTAAAAAGCAGGACTCAAGACGATGTGACATTCAATCGCAAAAAGTAGTCGGAGCTGAAAAACTTGCTTCTCTCATTCTTGTTTGCAATTTGCACCGTCAAACTAAACAATGTGCTGCCATCTAGTGGTCAACAGTAGAATCACACACCCCAAAAAACTGAAAGCATAACAAAATTGAGTTATACACTGTATGGAAAATAAATAAATAAAACAGAATTAGTGGGACCGCGAACCTGCCGGGGGTGTCCCGTTCTTCCAAATGTCTGAATTCGGATTCAGGGTGGATTAGGGAGCGGACCCCTCCCATTGATTGAATAACTGATTGGTTAAGGCAGGGGTGTCCAACTCATTTTTGTCGCGGGCCACTTTTGAGTTACGTCTTCCCTCGGGGGGCCATTACGACAGTGAAACCACAAAAATGTTTCATCACATTACCGCATTATTACTTGTAAGGCTAACAAAATGATTGCAAAATCTCAATGTCATTTATTCCACGTAACAATTTGATGTTTCGGTCCATTTTTTTTTTTTTTTAGCAAGGATCATGCAAGTTGACACACATGATTTTCTTTCGGGGGGGCATATAAAATGATGCGGCGGGCCCGATCTGGGCCCCAGGCCTGGAGTTTGACACCGGTGGATTAAGGGGTGTGCGTGGGCAGCCAAAATCGCTAATTGCCAGATAAGAGGCGCTAAGCATCGGGGAACACAAAATAAATAAAAAAATATATTTTTTAAAAAAGCGAAAAGACGGGAAACACGCAGCTTAGTGAGGGAATACATACGATTGCGGCTCTTGTACGCTAAGACGGCGCACAGCTTCGAGAGACGAGGGAAATGGGCTACAAACAAAATGATTGCAAAATCTCAATGTCATTTATGACACGAAACAATTTGACGTTTCAGTCCATTTTTTTTTTTTTTTTTTTTTAGCAAGGATCATGCAAGTTGACACACATGATTTTCTTTCGGGGGGGGCATATAAAATGATGCGGTGGGCCCGATTTGGGCCCCAGGCCTGGAGTTTGACACCGGTTGGTTAAGGGGTAATAAATAAATACATTTAAAAAAAAAGCTAAAAGACGGGAAACATGCAGCTTAGTGAGGGAATACATACGATTGCGGCTCTTGTACGCTAAGACGGCGCACAGCTTCGAGAGACGAGGGAAATGGGCTACAGATGTAGTGTAACAAACGCTGAGGCTTGAACTTCAATAGATACATTACGATGCGCTCCCCTGCTGCACGGCATTCCGCGACATCAAAACCCCCTTCTACCTTTCTCACCCTCCATCCCTCCTCAGCTACACCCCCCCCCCACCCCCTCGCCCCACGTACTTACCTGACCGCCGCG
The DNA here is from genome assembly GCF_001891065.2 of Hippocampus comes. Classification (NCBI taxonomy): domain Eukaryota; kingdom Metazoa; phylum Chordata; class Actinopteri; order Syngnathiformes; family Syngnathidae; genus Hippocampus; species Hippocampus comes. Next base: position 65,816 of record NW_017806153.1, read on the forward strand.
CTAATATCCGCAAGCCCGCCCGGCGTTTGTTCTTTTTCTCAATGGCGCTGGGCTGCTGCATTGGTTTGACTCACTTGATTCTCCCGCTGTTTACGAGCCCAGCAGGCCTCGCCGGCAAGCTGCGGCCCTCCTTTGAACTGAGTCGGCTTCGAAAACGCCGTACACGTTGGCGACATCCAGTCTTAATGACACGGTTATATTATCGTGCCCCCCATGTGACGGTAGATCACCGCTGTTCACACTTGCCCTGCTCACATAAATACAAATCATTATGAGTGGAAATACAGGAGGTGGCGAGAAGGATCGGGGGAAAGGGCGAGAGAATTCCGTGTTCCCGAGATTTGGGGGCTTTTGCTTTGATGTGACAGGCCTGCCGGGGGGCAAAGCCGTGGAAGGGCCTGGAAGTGGGACCTGGCCGTGACCTTCCCCTCGACTTGTTCGCCATTTTACCAAAGAGAGGGGCGAGGGGTTCCCTCAGGAGCAGAGAGCTGAGATGTCGGAAAAAATTCCCGGTGCTTTCCCGGTGCCTATAGAGGAAGGGGGGGGGGGCGAAGG
>NW_017806153.1:66445-67177 GCF_001891065.2 Hippocampus comes
AGCTTCCACAACTAATGTCCGATCACCTCTGGAATAAAAAAAAAAAAAATCACGCCTTCTTCACACCAGATAACACTCCTCACACTTAGCCTTTTGTTTTGATGTCGCTCGGAATGCTCGAAAGGGATTCGGATGTTTTCGCCTTCTCCAGCGCTTGACGATCGTGACAGTGAGTGGCGCGTATGCCGCAACGAAGGCTGAAAATCCAATTGGCAAATTTCACAGCTTCAGACATACGACTCGGCAAATAGGAACAATTCTGAAAAATTGTCACACCGCCGGTACCCTAAAGACAGACAAACCTTTCCAAGTTTCCAACTCGCAAGCCGAAGTAAGTTTGGCAGAGTTTGCGATGGGAGATCCCAAACGTCTCGTTTGGGTCTTCCATCACGGACCACATCGAAGGTACGGCACGGTCAACGTTGGCTTGACTCGAGTAACTAAAACGCGAGAGCAAAACTGCTACTACGTTCGAACATAAGTCAAGGAAAAATTGAGGCAAGCTTTGGCAGGCCACATGAGAAAATTCCATCGCGGGCCAGATGTGGCTCAGAAGGGCTGACGGATCCTTCCATGAGAAACCAAACAAGGAACAGTTTCGGGACTTCAACGGATCAAGGTGAGTTGTTCCCCTTTTCCAAGAACAAGAGCCGCAACCAATGGATTAGACCCCCCCCGCGGCTCGTCAATCCGCTCGTCTTCCCCCGCCTCATCTTCCTTCTTGGCATACTT
>NW_017806153.1:67950-70378 GCF_001891065.2 Hippocampus comes
CCCCCCCCTCAGCTCCCCCCCCCCGCCCCCCCCTCGCCCCACGTACTTACCTGACCGCCGCGCTAATATCCGCAAGCCCGCCCGGCGTTTGTTCTTTTTCTCAATGGCGCTGGGCTGCTGCATTGGTTTGACTCACTTGATTCTCCCGCTGTTTACGAGCCCAGCAGGCCTCGCCGGCAAGCTGCGGCCCTCCTTTGAACTGAGTCGGCTTCGAAAACGCCGTACACGTTGGCGACATCCAGTCTTAATGACACGGTTATATTATCGTGCCCCCCATGTGACGGTAGATCACCGCTGTTCACACTTGCCCTGCTCACATAAATACAAATCATTATGAGTGGAAATACAGGAGGTGGCGAGAAGGATCGGGGGAAAGGGCGAGAGAATTCCGTGTTCCCGAGATTTGGGGGCTTTTGCTTTGATGTGACAGGCCTGCCGGGGGGCAAAGCCGTGGAAGGGCCTGGAAGTGGGACCTGGCCGTGACCTTCCCCTCGACTTGTTCGCCATTTTACCAAAGAGAGGGGCGAGGGGTTCCCTCAGGAGCAGAGAGCTGAGATGTCGGAAAAAATTCCCGGTGCTTTCCCGGTGCCTATAGAGGAAGGGGGGGGGGGCGAAGGCGTCTTCCCCCGCCTCATCTTCCTTCTTGGCATACTTAGGCGCTAACAAACGACAAAAGGTGAAGAAAAGGTTGGCGCGGCACTGTGGTAAAGCGGCTTAGCTGGATGGACATACGCGCCGCGCAATGTCCTCGTGGAAACCGCCCCCCCCCCCCCCACCGGTCTCCGTGTAATTGGCCTATTTTGTCCGTGGCGGCACATCTGGCTTCCAGAACCGTCCAGTCAGCCCGACGGTCTTTATAAAGTACAACTCCATCCATAAAATCTCCATTAGCGAGGGGCTGCGTTGAGGTCACGGCGAGGAGAAGCGGGGGTAAGCGCCTCGCTGTAATGCCTTCACACGTGGGGTTAGAGGTGAGCGCTGTTGACATTCCTCCCATGACTGTCTGATATCAGAGTGATTGATCTACCGCGGGCAGGTTGTGGGAGGTACGCCCCCCCCCCCCCCCCCCCCCCCCCCCCCCCGGCCACATCCGCAAACTTAAACATTTACGTTTTTTTGCTCATGCGTCTTGAAATCTGTCCGGCGCGCCATCGCTTTCTTCCTTCGCTCGCCGCCGCGTCTGCGGCATCTCCGAGCGCGGCTCTCTGGTGTCACGCGAGGATTGACCTTGGACGTGCGCGGCGCAGTGTTTATCTGTTTTTCTCCTCTTCGCTCGACGCAGATAAAAGAGTTGTGATTGATGGCCCGCGGGCCCCTCTGCGGGTTTTGGGCTTGGCACGTCTGCGCGAAACGACAGGAGAAGGGGTTGCGAGGTATTACGGCGACAAATTCCACACCTTCTCATTGATGTTGGCTTTGGAAGGGAGTCGAAGCTTTCGACCGGCACATGTTAATGAGAGCTAAATGTACCTTTTTTTTTTTACACTCTCCCCAACCTCCAACCTGTTCCAGCTCTGGCGAGGAAGAAAGTTCGTTTTTTTGAGGTTTTTTCATGCTGCACCGTGATTCACAATTACGTAAGCCTTTTCAAACGCGTTTGACGCACTGCCATTATCGTGTTACACGAGACAATTTTTGCTGTTTTTTTTTTTTTTAAGCTGTTGCACCTAAAATGCGAAGTTACCAGGTCTGGACTGCTGGCAGGTCCAGCTAACTATGAAACTGTAACATGGGGAATGTGGCTTGGCTTTGACTTAGTGAAATAATAAGTGGACGCCCCTGAAATTGACATTGCTTGGATGCTCTGAAACCAGAATATACGTTTCAGGATTATTCATCGATGTGCACATTAACCACACCGTGGGCATTATCACCCCGATACCATGACAGATGTTGACTTTTGAACACGGCGCTTTTAAGCCCGTTTTAAAACGTTTGTGTTTTCAGGCCCCGGCGTGCAGTTGTTGTGGAAAATGAACAGCCAACGTGACACCATTTTCAGTTAGAAACGCTGTTGTGTCAACAGCGCTCACCTACAGCGCGGTACGTGCGCATGATGTAACAGGCATGACAAACTTCAAGTGGGGTCGAGAAGTTTGAAACGCTTGCCCAAAAAAAGACTCTTGACAAGTACGCGTCACACAGTGCGGGGGTGAGACCTCCTGTACTTTGCAGCTCCTTCCTTTGTTGCTATTTTCCGACAACCTCTTTAAAAAAAAAAAAAAAACGGGATTCAATTATGAGCGCCACTCTGACTTGTGATTTTCAGTAAGAAGCCAAATTAAACGAGATACACCCAACGTTCCCGTAGGCCACTTTTGTCATTACAGCCCACTCACGGTCACGCTTATCTCCCGCTATCAAATCCACCGTGGCCATATGAGCCCAAGATGGACTAAATCACATGTAATTGAAGCCCCCCCCCCTC
>NW_017806153.1:70423-80187 GCF_001891065.2 Hippocampus comes
CCCGCCTCCCTCCCCTTTATAGTCGGAGCTCTGTGCTGATAATCTCCTGCTGTGTTTGGGGAAAACAAACCAACAAACAAAGTTGGGACACAGACGGTCAGCGGCTGGGCGGGCTGATTAGCGTTCCGTCGTCAGGGCAACGGGACCCCGGCCTGTTTGTTTTCCCCTTGGGAGGTGAAGTCTGGTGAGTATTTAAGGGTGGATGTGGAGAAGGAATTGGAGGTGGGAGGGGGCAGGGGTGAGGGGGGGCTTGTTGTTTATTACTTTAATTTTTCTGAGTGGTTCTAGAAAGACTTCCAGGCTGTTTGATGAAGCCTGGAGTGTGGCAAGCTGTGCCAAGGGCGGCGGGCCCGATTTTTAAAGCCTCCCCCGCGCGCCCCCGCCTCTCCAAGGCCTGCATCTGTGATCTTCCAAACTTGTATTTTTGAAAACACGTCACGGTAGCCTGTCGAAATTATTTGTCAGGCAGAACAAATGAGGAGCCGAGCCTCTCGTCGACCGGAACTATTCGTCTGAATGGAAACAGAGATTAAACACCCCAATGACTTCTAAATGGACGAGACGGTGTCAAAGTGGTTCACGCTGTTGTCTCGCACCAAAGAGTTTCACCGAGAACGAAGGCGATGATTAACAAGAACACCCAGACGACCGCTAAGGCTAAAACAGGTCATCAAAATAAAATATCAATTGCATACAATGGGCACAATTCAAAATAAATGAACGTGAAATAAAAAATTCAATACATCTGGATTGTATTTGGTTCTACCTACACCTAGTTTTTTATTTTATTTTTTGCTTGACATTCACATTTAAGAAAAATAAAACACCCATGACAAAAAGTGTGGCTTTTTTTTGGGTTATGATATGTGTGGACCCTTGTCGAATTTTAACGGGGACGTCCTCAGAATAACTACTTAAAAATAACACCAAGATTAAGCGGCGTGTCGATGGAAACATAACTTCCTGGTCATAAAAAAAAAAAAAAAACTCATAAAAAGTCCCAGCGGGTGAAAGCTCAATTGTCATCAAAACAACGGTAAAAGAGCTATTCCCTGTCTGGGGTGCCAGAATGCGGATATGGAATCGTAAATCAAGTCGCCGCAAAGGTTAAAGGCTGTATATCAATAATTAATACCGACATTTTTTTTTTAAATCATAAACACATACGAGAATTGTTTTAATAAAGGATGAAAATGTGTTAACATGAGGTAACATTTCATGGTGTGCTCAAAATCTTGGACACTGGATCACAATGGGCTGTACCACGACAATAACTTATCATCATCATCATCATCATCATCATAATTGTACGAAAAGTTCCACGGACACTGGATCACAATGGGCTGTGCCACGACAATAACTCATCATTATCATCATCATCATCATAATTGTACGAAAAGTTCCAGGATTGGTGTCACGAAAGATGCGTGTGTGTCGCCATGTCCACTCTAACATCAAGCGCTTGTCAACGATGAAATTCAGCGTCGACGCAAATCTCATTTCAGCCTCATTAACCCATGCAGGGTTTGAGTGTTAATGCCTGTCATCGTTAAACCGCCTCAAGTCCTTGGTGGCCCTGTTCCTCCCGGAGACAAATTCCCCCCCCCCCGCTTGCTCAAGGACACACGTCGGACGCGGCGACGATTTCAACCGGGGTGGAGACGAAGAAGAAAAGAAAGGATGAGCGATGACGAATGAACGTTAACCCTTTCGGGGACGGCGGTTACGACAGTGGATAGCTTATCATGTCATCGGGTTTCGGGGTGCATGAAAGGGTTAAAAAAAAAAAAAAAAAAAAAACAGCCGACAGTGAGTGGGAGAGGAAGCCGGCAGATGGAAAACTTGCGCGCTGCTGAGAGATATTTGGAGGCAAGGGGGGATATATATGGTCCGAGACAATGGGACAGACCGGGACATGGGGAGAGTCGTGCAGTCGGGAGGAAGTCCCCTAATAAAAGCTTTCCTGTCTCACTTAGCATCGTGGGTCTCCGAGGCCCGCTTGACACCAATTAAACTTGCTCCTCTCAGACCAGGCACACCGACGCACTCCCCAACCACACTTGACACCTACACAGGAACGCAAATAAGAGCCTGATAGGTGGAGACTGCAGAACACCGCTTCCTATTTCATATACGAACACAACGTTCAACATGGACGAATCCAAAGACACCCATGTACACAAACTCGAGGCACCGATATCAGCCAAACCATCTATTTTGGACCAAAAAATGCTGACAATTAGGTTTTGGTCAAAAGATATATTTCATTGCACAACAGTGACTTTGTTGCTTTAGTGACGGCTTGAACATCTGAAGAGCCCTTTGCTACTGTAAAATAGAAAGAAAACAATAAAAAAAATGTCGTTTTGATTACAAAATGGTCTTTACAAATAATCACCAGTGCAACAATTTTACCTTTGACAAACCAACTATTTGCGTGCCATTTGGTAGTCGTAGTAGTATTTAGTAGCGTGTGTGCGCCTAAGTGTGATTTAATTACGGAATCGTGTCGATGTATAACGGTGAATCGGATCGGGACTCGATGTAGGTTTTCGTCATAAAAATGAATAGAAATGAGTCGAAAAGGTATTCTAACCATCAGGGAACTATCGCTTCACTTGTGGTTTTCTGCACGGTACGTCGAGTCCCAAACATTTGCATACACACACGCACATGCACATGCACTCGAGCAGCTGTGTTGTGTCAGCGTGTCTTAGTCTAACCGTAACTAACTGTAAATGTTACACAACACAAGAGCCAGCAAATGCCCCCCCCCCCACCCTGTTCAAGGGAAAAAAAAGCGCAGCTCCTCCTTCTAGGAACACCTGTCCTGCAGGTAAACTGGAGAAATCATAATAAGTACTACCACATCATTTGTTTTTTCTTTTCTCTCAAGGCCAAAAATTTCTATCCGGACATTATTTTCCATGCACTAAACACACATTTTCTTTCCATTTGTGACTTTCCTAAAATCCCTTCTAGGACTTGTCCTCACGTCTAGACAAAAGCACTATTCACACTCGCATTCTCATCTCAGGACAATTTAGACTCTTCCGTGCAACAGAACCTGCATGTTTTTGAAGTACCTGCAAAAAAAAAAATAAATTAAAAAATAAAAAATAAACTCTCACAAGCCGACTCCTCGCAGGAAACCATTGGCCACGATTTGATTCCTAAGCACATTTCAGCAGCCGCGGCCCCAACCTGTTCCAACTGTGATCACATCCCATCATGTGAAAGAAAACCCGATATCTGGAAGAGGATTCAGGAAGCGAGGACAAGCCCAAACTCATCCGGAGAGGCTTCAAGTGGCAACGACACGCTAACGGCCATTGTTACAAGGCGGAAAGCGTGTTATGCTTTGTAGTTAGATGATGCGGTTGAAATATATCTGGAAGTTCTGTGCAGTTCCCTGCAAGTGTCTTAAAAAAAAAAAAACAAACAATCTAGTTTATTATTGAACCGTTTATCAAGAATTCCAAAAGTTGATTTTCCCACCTTTCTCCCACCAGTTCTCCCTTGCAATTATCCTCCTTGTCTCCTTTAAAGTCTCCCTTTCATTTCTTTTACTCATTGAAACCCCCCCCCACCCCCACCCCGGGCTCTCCGATCCCTGCAGGATTAGCCTTTAGCATTCCCAGGCTATGCTGAGGCCGCCCCCCACCCCCAAAAACGACCATCGACCCATCACCCTCCTGCCCTCCTACTGTGACGGTGGCAGGCACTAACGGATGACACTCGCGAGATGTTTTACCATCTCACTCAACTGACTTGGCTTCCGTTGCGCCATCTGGCAAAACAATCAATACCACTGTGGAAAATGATGAACAATTTTCTCTCTTGAAAACCTAAACAAGCATAAAATGGATACAAAATATCAAACACCTGCGTACAGGCATGTGCCTTTAAGGGGCGGGGCCTGATGGGGTGCCATTTGAGGTCATCAATGTGTGAGTTTGAGGCAAGTCTCTCATTAACGTTAATAACTCTCTTGCTTTGTTATTTTACAATTGGCTGTGTCTCAAGTAACACTTTGGGATTTATTGTAGCTTTAAAGTGCATTATAAATACTTTTTTTTTATTGTGATTATGATTATTGTTCACATTAACGGCGGATTACATGTGGTATACATTCTTCTCAATGCTGACTGATTGTCACAAAAGTTCATCCTGGACACATTTTTGAGTGACTTTGACACATGTTCTTACGTCATTTTAACATTGCGTTTGGTGTGCCGCGTGATTTGTAAAAGCCGATGCGTCCACTTATCCCCCTTTCTAAAATTACACACCACTCAAGTTGGTGATTCTCCTTATTACTCGTCCGTGTGCCATCTTCAAACGTTTGAAATTGTTCTCGTTTTAAATTAACAATACGACGCATTGTTGCTTTAAGTTAAAGTCGCCGTGAATTAAATTGTTAAAACAACACGCAACTCACTTGAGACGCACGCTGACATCTGTTTTTTGTCTTCTACGGGAATACAATCAGCCTTCATTCCGGTGTCCGATGACTGTGCGGTAGTCACGGCTGTCTATTGGCTCCAGCTCAGATCAGCTCTAATGTAAACATGACACCCGGGTGTATACGCTAATTGTCGCCCCCCCGCCGCCGCCGCCCCACCCACACACAATTTTACCAGTATGATCTGTGACACATCTCGTCATAAACGCTCAACTTACACCTGTCAAGACACTCAGAGCACAATTTATAGCCTCCAGTCAAAAGGCTACACTTCGACGGGTAAGGTGGTGCTAAGAACACGCATACAGCTATCGTATACTGAGTAGATCGAGTGAAAGTTCACTTTTGCTTGGTACGAACTGTATTAGAATTTTGTCAAAGAACGGAAACAGTCCGGGTCAACTCACACTTTGTTTTCAATCAAAATTACAGTCATCACATTGTTGCCTCCTCCCTGAAGGCATCATGACCAGTTGTCCCAGTAATTGTGTCCAAATCGCATATTAGCTTCTGTATTATTGCGCTAACAGTGGTTAGTTAGAATGGCTTCAGAATAATTAAGTGATATACAACAAATTAAATTCCAAGTTTTGAATTCCACCCCGCTTTATCAGCTTACTAAGAAAGATAAGAAACAAAGTAGCGAGCTACAATTATGCTAGCTTTTTTTCAAAGGTGCAATTTTAAACTCATGCAATTACTCTGTAACAATAATAACATTTGAAAAATATAATCTGCATCATAAGTATAAATATACATTGACTATTTGAGTTTTTTTTTTTTTTGTAAACCTAACCAGCTAGCAGCTAGCTAGCGAACAAGATAGATCTATATACACAGCAGATAAGACAAGCCCCTATTGAGCCTATGTCAACACTAAGCTAGTAGGGGCAAAGGCGTCAGCATCTTCTGTGTGTGGACGGCAAAATAAATGAAAAAGGGTCCTGCATACGGTTGAGCTGTAAAATTACAACAAGGCAACAGCTGGGTATGATGTATCACAGGTAAATGCTAAATGGGCTGCCACTTGCATCGTGCTTTTCTACCTTGGGTACTCAAAGCGCTTCACACTGCTACCTCATTCACCTCCTTGATGACGCAGCATCAAGTGCAACTGGGGGTTCAGTAACTTGCTCAAGGACACTTCAACACGGTTGCAAATCAAACCACCAACCTCTGACTTTGGGAAATGATCACTCGAGCACTGAGCCATGCCGCCAGCCCCCGCAAATGTTTTGCTTTATTTATTTTTTTTTCAAATTTTGTTATAGATAGCTCCATTGCCAGCGAGCTCAAGAGCTCCATACCGCAAAAATGTGTTTTGAACTAAGTGAATAACCACAAGAATGCAGTTAAATGGTGCAGGATTTTAAAAAGGTACATAACGTAAGAGGCATACTGCGGTACATAATGAATATTTGCTCAGGCTTTAGTACCCACACAGAATGTAGTTGCTTACTTTCCTTTTTTTTTTTTTTTTCCGATGCAACCTTTTAAGTTAAAAGTGAAGCATTATGAGGTAATCACGGCCGCTTTCCTGTTTGCTCTTGGCTTTCTATAAGGAGGGCTTTGTGTTGAGTCAGTGTTACAAGCCAAACTAGTAGCACTGGCTCACCACATGTGGAAACACTCACGGAACCAAAAAAGAAAAAAAAAGGGAAGGGGGGGGAGTAAAATTGGCAGCGACAGATACGGGTGAGCAGGGTGGAGGGGAGTCGGGACGGACCGTGTGCAGTTTTCTGATGGTGAGGATCACCTTACTTGAGCCAAAATAAAAGCGCGAGCAGAGCCAAAGGCGCACCTCCAAAAAAAACCTCTCAGCTGTTTCCCCCTTCGCTCTCGCCAGCATGACTCATATCTATCGCACCTTTGCCTCTGTATTTTTTTTTTTTTGCCCTACTGTGGCTGGAAAGTAAACTTCTTATCCCCCTGAGTATTTTTTTTTCTTTTCTACACCCCCCCGACCCCCTTTTAAATCGACCAACTGCTAATTTCCCTCCTTATCCACGGCTTCATCTAAATCCTTCTTCCCCGACTCATGTTGCAGTTCTTCCTGTGAATGTACAGTACGCCACTGTGTTCCTCCACATCAAACTGATTGCTTTCTGTCAGGGCCGCGCTTGCTGTGAGAGGCCTCGAAGCGGGGGCCCGCCTCACTCACATCTAAACATCTGTCCATCCCATTACTGTAGCGGCCCGAGGAAAGCAATTTTTTTTTTTTTTTTTTTTTATGCCGGAGAGAGATGACTTCGATGACTCCTTGAACCCCCCAATGATGCGAGCCCTACTGCTTGACGGAAAGCGTCCTGCCGCGGTTTTTGGTCCACACGGGGGCCATCCGACCAACCGGGCCCCGGATGTTTTGGAAATGTGGGTTTGGTTATAGCGAGATGTATGGAGCGCAGTGTGAGGATGGGAACGCTCGTCTCTGCATCAGGCATCCGTCGGCTGGATCGTTTGGTTGGAATGCGAGTCGGGAAACCTATAATGGGTTGGACTGTACGAGCTGGCTGGATGACTGGTGCCTTGTAGCGCAGTAAGACACACGCGACTAGTGATGGTGATGATGATGATGATGGCGGGAAGAATGAAGCAATCTTAACTTTGAATTAAACTTCAGATTCGTTGACACTCGGGGCTAACTTCACTTCTTTTGGCAGCTTATTCCATTTGCATGCAGCACAACCGCTAAATGCTGATTCACCGTGTTTTTACACTCGGGGCTAACTTCACTTCTGTTGGCAGTTCAATCCATTTGCGTGCAGCACAACCGCTAAATGCCCATTCACCGTGTTTACTTTGAACTTGACCCGAGTCAGGAATGTGCAGGAATACATTTTCATTTCATATCATGAGTGAAATTCCATTATGATACAGGTGAGTGTAGGAAAATGCAACCCCTAATGACGAAGCACTCATTTCATTTCACAACCAATCAGAATGAAAAAGTGTCTTTGTCCAATTAAAAAATGTCGGATTGCATTCGTGTGACATTTACAGCCACATAAATTGCAAGCTTTTCAAACCGCTGCGAGCTAATGTGAACATCAATCCAATTTATGGCTAGTTATTGGTTTGTTTATAGAGGGTGCTCATGATTATCGGAAGGAACGGTGAACTTGTTACCTCTGCCAAGCTCGAGTGTCAGGAACCGGAATTGTCAATTTCCTAATTTAACAATGAATTTTTTTTTTCTTTTACGTCGTTTTGTTTGCACAGATAATTACGCCTAACTGTCTTTGCTGTGGCGCAGAAGCCTGTATTTTTTTGGGGGGGGGGGGGGGCGATAGACCACGGGCCACTCCTACATTTGTATTTGTTTTGTGCAATACAAAACGTCCCCGTTTCAAACATTCAGAAGACACGTCATCTTCACAGGACAGCTACAATAAATATTGTATATTATATATTGTGGTAGCTCAAAGTTTACGCACTTTCCTCTCAAGCGTCACCGTTCCGAGGACAAAGCCCGGTCACTTTTCCAGGGTGGAGCCGGATTTTTGCGGATGAACAAGCAGGACAGATGGTCGCATGGGCGGCTGAAACCAAATCCGTCACCAGCAGACACAGCAGAACCTGTTCCTCAATGCTAATGCCTCTCAAAACACAACGTGTTTAGTCAAAGTCTATCCATCATCCATGCCCGCCTATCCCGTGCAGAGTCATGGAGGAGGTGAGCTGGAGGGGCGGGCTCAACATTGGACTGATCACCAGTCAATCAAAGAGACACAAGCATTCCCGTTCACACCTTGGGGGCACTTTGCAGTTGACCCGACACGACTGTTTAGGACTGTGGATCACCTCAACCGGAACTTCCTTATTGGGTCTTTCAGTGAGACACACACACACACACACACACACACACACACACACACACACACACACACACACACACACACACACACACACACACACAAACAAGGTGCCGGATACTCAATCAGTTTCCGTAAAAAGACGGACCGGCACGTCGTGACGTCAATCACCTGCACAGGTAAACACAGTCCCGCAGAGCGGAGAGAAAACAGTGCAGTGATGGATGGTGAGCACGCACGCAAAGAGACTGGCGGTAGCGAAGCGTCGCATTCAAATTGTGGCACCTTGAGTAATTTGGGGTAATTTGCCGAAGGTTCAGAGGGTTGCAACCAGATGGATAATCACAAACAGACACCCAAGTAGAAATCACGTTTCATTGTGGGAAGCACGGTGCAGTTTTGAACGTCTGCCCTGGGGCTGAGTGACTAAATCTGGAGTCTGGATAAGTTCTTCTCATCTTCACAAAATCGATCCCAAGAAGGACGAATCAGAGAGTTGATCAAGTCTCTGGAGCGCCACTGAAGCAAAACACCAAGCAGGCAAGGGGACAGGCAAACAGAAAGAAGGAATGGCCAAGGTGGAACTCGTCGTCAGGGACAGAAGGCTGAGACATAGTCAAAAACAAAAACGCTGGAGAGTCGTGCTTGAAACCTCAATAGGAGCTGATTGCTGATAAGAAGCAGCGGTGCGCCGAGGTGGGCGTGGCTAACTGGCAGAGCGAAGCAGTGGCGAGGTGAATGGGGGGAAAAGCCCACGGCGAAAACGACGGAGCCACATCGTGAAAGGTTTCATCGAAGACCACTGCATTTGTAAACGCCGATGAGAATCCTTCTTTGTCGACACGTGCCCCGATGACCGACTGGCGACGGCGTGTCTCCGCCCGTCTCTCCCATAGCCTGCTCACCCCGCGACCTTCCTAAATCTAGAGCTGTATAGAAAATGGGATGTCTGGATGGACGGACGGATGGATGGATGAATTTAACTGCCACTAAGAATAGCACATCGTACAATAATACGTGCTTTGTGGGAACTCAACGACGCTGTCATATAATAGGACGAGCACATGCGTTTGTCGGTTACCCTTGTTTTCATAATTACATATTAGATACAGACAGATAGAATTTGTATAAATATAGACCACTCAGCCGCACACACACAAAAGACGTGTGGTATAAAAGGCTCCCTCATGCGACACACACACACACACACACACACACACACACACACAGAGTCACGAAAATACACGCCGCACGCTTGTCTTGTGAAAGTGAGCTGTCTTGCGTTTCAACAATGTGTGCAGTGTGAGCTGCCTGCCTTTTCTTCCCCTGGCAGAGCTACCCGATCCCCCTGTCGCGCATTCTGCATGGATGACGGCAAAAGCTCTTCTCATGACGCCGCCGGAGCCACCCGTTTAGTTCCGCTGCGGTTCGGGACGCGCACAGTTCACAGGGTCAGCGGTGCAGAGGGGGATGGGGGTGGAGTGTGG